>NC_140952.1:51791066-52078566 GCF_014529385.1 Adiantum capillus-veneris | reverse complement strand
CAAAAGATCACCACATTCCTTCAGATCATCGCGATGAGCTAGATCGTATGTCACTGCACTTGGAATGGAGTATGAGCGCATCCATTATAGTGCATTAACAATTGCATGCTATACCGCAATGAGCACGCACATGCTACCTCATGTCCCGTGTGCGGGGAAGCGCGATATAAGACCGGAGTGAACGGGATGCACCTACCCCGCAAGGTATTGAGACATTTTCTATTAATTCCTCACATTCAACACATGTTTAAAAGAAACTCTTTTGTGGAGCTTCTTGCGTGGCACGCCAACCACTACTCATATGATGGAATGATGCATGTCCCTGCCGATTCACCTGCATGGAGGCACATCAAAACTCAATGGCCAGAGTTTGGGTTGAAGCCTTGACACTTGAGGCTTGGGTTAGCAAGTGATGGTGTCAACCCCTTTGGCACTAAGTCTACTTCATGGAGCACTTGGCCTGTGGTGATCATCAACTACAATATTCCACCATGGGGGACAACCAAGAAGGGCAATATACTTCTTTCCTTCCTTGTGCCAGAAAAGTACAAAGTGTCAAATATTGACATCTACCTCGAGTTTTTCATCCAAGAGTTGGAGGAGTTATGGAGAGGCATTCCTGTTGTACATGTCTCACTTGCAAAGGGGGGAAGAGAAGCCATTGTGAGGGGAATCCTTATGTGGAATATGCATGACTATTTTGGGCTTGGAGAGATTTCTGGTATCTATCTCTCCTTCTCTCTCCCTCTATCTCTCTCTCCTTTTAGTGTTGTATCTCTCTAATGATATGATATGTATGCAGGGTGGTCCACATCGGGTCACAATGCATGTCCTACTTGCGATCCATCATTGGTGACAAAGAGGCCCAATGCCTTGCACAATGTAATCTATCCAAACAACCATCATTTCTTACCCCAAGGGCATAACAAGCACAAGGCTCCAACAAATGGGAAGACCCCTCTAAAGCTCACAATGGTAGATTGGGCAACTATTTGGGAAGAGCACTACAACAACAATCCGACTCCGTGACCTCCACGAAAAGGTATGTCAAGGTATTCCATATCCTTAAGGCTTCCATATCGGAAGGACTTAAAAGTACAACACCTCTTGGATACCATGCAGATACTCAAGAATGTGGCCCAAACACTATGGGACCACATTATTGGCAAGAAGGACTCTTTCGGTGCGAGGGAGGATTTGAGGCTTTTGGAACTTCTCCCCACCTCTGCTACTCCACATTGTGCCCCCAATGGAAAGATTGTGCTTCCTAAAGCACCATGGATGCTTGCCAAATAAGAATTAGACAAAGTGAAGGGTACCATTGCTTCTATTCGCACACCAACAAGATACATGAGGTCGTAAAGGGAGATTTCACAAAAGCGAAGAAAGGTGGAAGCCTTCAATTGTATGGGTCGAAGTCCCATGATTGGCACAAGATACTTCAGGTAATGTCCCTCTCCCTATTCTATATATAGTTTGTGTGTATGACTTTCTCTCACTTTCCCTCTCCCTAATTTACATTGTAGTTCATTCTGCTGGTGAGTATGTGTATATGTCGGGACAAGAAATTCAGGGATGCTATTTTCAAACTTAGAGAGCTAGTAAGGTACACCACAAGACTCCACTCAACTACACTCTTGTAAGTACACAATAATCTCAACTAGCACTTATTGTACCCTTGTGTGTTTTCTTGTAGATTTGTGAGCTCCAGGGAAATTGAAATAGATGCTATCCCTGCTGCTCAAACACTTTGCAACAGAAATTGTGTGTACCATTGAGGATGCATTTCCTTGATCGATCCTTCTTAGTCAAATCCACCTCTTGGCTCACGTGGTGGAGGAGATTTCTATATGTGGAGTAGTGCACACACGATGGATGTTTTTTCTTGCTTTTATCTTTGTATTTGATAAAAGATATTTTTCTATTTTGTAGTGCCTTTCCTTTAACTCTATGTGGTCAAAGGGTCGTCACTTTCGTACGCGCCACATTGAGGAGCGTAGAACCACCATGGATTGTGCCATCATGGGCAACTTTGACACAGACAGTGATGAAGCCAGGTACTGTGGAAATATTGAAGGATACTGAAGGTTAATTTTAGAACCTTTCATACCTTCATCTTCGAGTACAAGTGGTTTGCAAATGTGTCTATACGACATGAGAATGGCCTCTACATGGTAGACTCTAGTGTGTATCACACAGGGAAGTATGACAATTTAGTTTTATCGCACAATTGTGAGCAGGTGAGTGACAACTACTTTTTTTATTCTTATTTTCTTGTAGCATTAATTATACCAATGTTACTCACTTTGAGTTTCTCTTTTATAGGTCATCTATATCCCAACAATCCACCAACCAAAACTTTGGTTCGTAATTCCCGTAACACCTTGGGGGAGAACCATTTTTGCCACTAATGAAGTGGAGACCATCTTTGATCCTCTTCCATCTTCAACTTTGGATGAGGTGGAGACAGAGGAGAGGGAGGTCAATGAATCAAGTCCGGCGGCGGCAAGTCTTAGTGAGGATGATTGTCATGACGATGAATATGATGAGATAGAGGATGACGAATTCGAAGAATGAAGCCAATGCATCCACAAATCCGAATTCCGTTTCTCTCTTTATTGATTTAGGAGCCATGTGCTTAGAATTGGATGATGCTTCATGTAGGGATCTTTCGGAAGATGATTCATAAACATTTTGCATACTTTAAGTTATGTAGATTTTTGGTCGTGTAATCCATTCATCTCTTTGTCCCCCTCTTCCTCTCTCTAATTTTGTGAACATCCTCAATTATGCTAATCAAGTGACAGTGGTTATTTTAGTTGTAACCAAGTGTAATCTTATTATCCTCTCTCTCTCTCTCTCTCTCTCTCTCTCTCTCTCTCTCTCTTTCTTTCTCTTTTCTTTTTTAAATTTGAAAATTTCATACAATATTCTTTAATTTTTATTGAGAGGAGAGAAACACCAAAAATTGGGGGGGCGGGGGGGGGGGGGGGGGGGGGGGGGGGGAATGTTTAAGCCAGCATTAGAAAGTTTAGGCGCTAAATTTTGCTTCGAAAATAAGCGCGGTAATACTAGCGATAATAATAGCAAAAATAAACGCGGTAACAATGCCAAAAATAGTTGTGATAATAGTTTAAATACAAACCCCCTCATCCTCCTCTCTCTCTCTCTCTCTCTCTCTCTCTCTCTCTCTCTATCATGGAGGAACCTATCATGCAAGAAGCCAAAGTTTTCACAAAATCAAACAGTAATCCGTCAACCTTTGAGGTGGTACAATGTGAGGAGTTACAACCTTGCCAAAGGGGGGGCTTAGAAGGGGATGAAGAACATGGGAGAGTAGTAAAAAATAAAATCATAAAAGAAAACTGTCAGAAGGGTATCATTCTCTCCAATGGTGTTTTAGTGGGTGGCTCTTCATTCATGGGACAATCTCTTAGCAAGAAAATCCAAACTTTCGAAGCCCCAATCATCTTCACATTGGGTTTCACCTCTTCAAAGTCAACAGGGCCTAAATAAAAGGATTTTTTAATTATTTTGGTATTTATTGAAATATTTATACTTAGGTGTGTGTTATTTATGCTATGTACATTGACTCACCATTACCATATTTTTTCTTATCATTTTTCATACTCTTTATTCCATATAAAAATAATTTCATCCAAGCTTCTCTTATTTTTTGTGTAACTCCATCCCAACAAAATTACAAAAAAAACTAGTTTTATTTATGTGTATATTTTTTCACTATTGTGATTTTTCCTTCCTACATCTATTCTCTTTTACTCTCATAAATTAGAACACCAAAAATATTCATCTTTTTATGGTAGACTTATAATGAGAGAGATTTATTTTGACCCCTTTATATTTTTTCCACCTATATTATTTATATTTGACATGTACATATTTTTTTAGACCCCTAAATATTTGATTTTCTTAGTTGTACTATTCACTTATATCATGATCTCAACAATATCTTCAATTATAGACCTACCAAATAAGGTCAAGGGTATGTGGCATGCATGCATGCACCATGGGGAGCTCACTCCTGGAGGTATTCAAAAGAATCATCCAAAGAAGGACCTCACAAGGACCTTGTGCAGTGGAAAAAATAGTCGGTTTTGCTGAATTTTTAAAGATCGCACGCTCCCCGAATTTGGAAAGGTGATACAAAAAAAAGTAGTAGCTCGTGAGCTGAGCTTTCACCTCAAATTTTTTCATATTTTTTTGAGCTATGAGCTGTGAGCTATGATTTTATTGGTGGATCCTAGTTTGCCCATGCTATGCAGCCACACTCCCTCTTCCACTTTATCATTTTTCTCTTTCACACACACTCCTCCCTCTCCTTCCCACTCCCAAACCTGCAACTCCCATGTCCTAATTCACCCTTTTCACCATTGCCACATCTCTCACACCTCCATAGCCTTCATCCTCCATTTCTACACCCTATGTGTCCCCCTTTCTCTCTACATATATGTCCATATTACCATACTCTCTTCAACTTTGTAAAGAACTTCAAAAAATCAGCAAAAATCCAAAGATAACCTCTGCAAATGAAGGCTTTTATCATGAATTTTCCAAGGTTTGAAATAACATAGCTTCATCGACACGCGCTTCTTCGCCATGCTGACTGCTTCTTCTTCCGGTGCTGTAAAGAGGTGAATGTCAACTTCTCCAAAGCTTCAACCTCTCTTTACAAGCTCATCCCTTCTCTGACTTTTCTCATCATATATCTCACCATTTGGTGAATGATTTTGTAAATATTTTTTAGTGATAATTCCTAACTACTAACCACTAACCTTATTGTAAAATGCACCCTCTACTAGAGTAGGCACTCCCAAATTATTCACTCAATCCTCTCTCCTTTCATCCTCAATAATTCTCTTCCCTTGAGCCCACATCCATGTGACTCAAAGGACAAGAGAGACCCATCCTCATGAAAAAAAATAAAAATATGCATAATCTTTTATTCCTTCAAATAAACTTGATTAGGCCTAATCCACACCACTCTTCAAGCCTAGTTGTGTAGAGTGTGTGCATTGTGAGTGCTCTATTCCATCACTACACATAGGTGCATGGAGAAGCTTGAAGTTAGTTATGCCATCTAGAGGAGTGGAGTGATACTATACTCTGCAATCACACTTGTAGCCTACTTGTCCATAAATAAGATTCATAGTTTTGGGTGCAATTGTATGCTGCAACTACGACTCTTCTCTCCAATTTGACTTGATAAGTTGGCTCATCAGGTGGTTGAAGGTATATTGTCCTTGAAGTTTGTTGTGCCATTTCATGCTTGGTGGTTTGAGGGCTTGTTGAATTGTTTGCCAAAACTTTCAATTGTAAGAGGGTGCTCGGTGAGAGGGCTCCCGTGACCCTAAGACAATTTGTGTATTGGCAACAAGGTCAAGTTTTGTGTTGTCTCTCTATTTCTCATCAAGCTTTGTGTGCATCTAGTCTTTAAGGCTAAGACTAAGTTGCTCAATTTGATTTGTGCTCTTTACCTCTCTCTGGCGTGGTGAATGTTTGTGTGTGGTGTGCGTGGCTATCTTGCATTCCCCTCTCTTTGTGCGTTTAAGTACAAGGAGATATCACGTGCGTCCTAGTTCGCATCTACAACTAGGTGGTGCCCCTTTTCTTGTTTGGTTTCTGGCTGTGGGTTGTTGTTGTCTCTGATTGTGCTTGCCCCAGCCCCAATTGAGCAGCACGGGAGCCTCGAAGGGTGTTTAGAGGCCACTCTTCTTGTTGCCCGCCCCGGACCGCCTCAGTATCCTAACGAATAGATTTTTCACACGTGTGAAAAGTCTTAGTATGTATAGTGGGCATTTATTGTGTTGTACGATTCTAATAGATAAATCAATCTTTTACTTTAATGAATGTACTACATTCGGGTGGCATGCTTAGTGTAGCACAGCAGAGAGGGACACATAGACTATCCTTCATTACGCGCACGAGAGAGAGAGAGAGAGAGAGAGAGAGAGAGAGAGAGAGAGAGAGAGAGAGAGAGAGAGAGAGAGAGAGAGAGAGAGATAAATAGAGAGTCTCACAAACCACAACTCCATCCCAAAGAGGGTTAGAACTTCATTCAGCAACATTAGACTGTCCAGAGGAATGTCTTGTTGCCCTTCATAGTAACTCAAAAGCTACATATTCATGTAGGAGAGAGAGAGAGAGAGAGAGAGAGAGAGAGAGAGAGAGAGAGAGAGAGAGATGTGGATAATCTAGGGGAAGAGAAGCAGATTTTGGAAGGGGGAGGGGGGGAAGTAGCACTATGGCATGCGGGGAAGACTCTAACGATGGCAAGAAGACACCTGAATGCCATACTGCTACTTCTTAAGAAAGTATGTTGGAGAGAGAGAGAGAGAGAGAGAGAGAGAGAGAGAGAGAGAGAGATTTTGATATATTGAAGGATCCAGATGTTCAAATAACTGATTCAGTTGTCTATATGTGCCTAAAGTAAGATGCTTTCACTAGCTTCAGCATACTTTATTCAGTTGTAGATTAGAGAATAACTTCCAGTAACTATCTTGTACTTTGATCAACAGCTAGATACCTACACAAAGTCAGCAAGAAATATATATCATGGATTCTCAACTCTCTATCTTTCTTAGAATAAAAAACCCCACCAGTGGAGCCTGGTTTGCATCGATCTTGACAAGCTTGTTGTCTAGATTCTAAACTCAATTCGAGGAATGCATCCAGAATAAATATTGTGAGTATTCAAAATAGGAATTTGAATTGATGTGGAATAAGGAATGTATACAGTGATTGAGTTGAAATCATAACAAACTTTACTCCTTGCAGTTTCATAAAAAGATTGTTTCTCGTATATGGCAAGCTATGCGGAAGTTATGAGCTAATTCTTCAGTTATGGACCACTCTACACTAGAGACACAAGAGTCTCATAAACAGAAGAACAAGGCCCTCTAAAAGACCTCCGAAATCTCCTAATGAATCTTTTATGTGTTTCCCCAATCAGTTTGATTTGTACAATACAATTCTTATAGACGATACCCTGGAGAAATCTGTAGATAAACCACCACGCTTTTGCATATGCGTTCAGCCTTTTGATGGAGACCCAAATGATGATTACCTGGAAAGTCGGTTAATACCATACTTGTATGGTTTATCTATATCAGAAACATCGATAGTTGATTATGCAATAAATACCCCATTTTTGTGAGAATCTACTTGCAAGCTAAAAGTGTTCTAACTTACATTCAAAGACACTTTTTTTTTTGTAAGACGTTAAGCATGGCACCTATTGAAACACCGAAAAATTATGAATTCATGAGACGAATGGTCCAAAGATAAAATCACTTAGTAGATCACCTCAAGTATGTTTGTTACAAAGAATTATATCAAACCCTACGACTGCACTATCTTCACTTTTCCTAAGAATCACGGCACTGAATCACCTTCTCCGTAGCAACTTACGTCCATTGTGAATGAAAAAGAAATTTTGGGTCTATCTCTACCAGGCTCTCCTACATAATATTCTATCGCAATCGGGACAACGTGCTCAGGTCCCGAATGGTTATAACTGTTAACAGGTTCTCATCACTCTCAGTGACATCTATGTGCATCACACTATAGCCTTCAAGGCTAGCTGCCTCTTGATCCATCGGCACAAGCACGCCATCGATAAGTTGACATCTTTTATACCAGAATGATAGTATTAAGAATTGTGTGGCAATCATGTACTTGACTATTGAGTTGTCAAGTGTAGTCTTACTGACAATACATGTTGACTCCTTTGAATGCCAATCATTTTCAAGAAGGCCACTACAAAACACCACATTGAGATCATTGCACAACACCATTGTCCTAGCAATTCTTATGGACTATGAACCAAACAACTCAATGAACACCGTAATAGGGATGAATAGAACTATCTTGACGAGGTTTGTCTGTATAGTAGGCCTTAGCGAACATTGAACATCCTTGAAAAGCTTACTTTTGAGTGATTCAAGAGCAAAATAGTCAAGAACTGGCCAATCTATATAATTCTAGTCCTCCTCCAAAGGTAAGTAAATCAAGGAGCCTGCTCCGTGGTTTCTTTGAAGTTGATAGAAATGGTCATAGAAGAAGATACTAGCATCAAGTAGACTCCTATTTCTTCTATACTCATATTGAATCTGTCCAATGTGAGTATGTACAATATAAATGAGGCCAATGATGCACTCCATTTATTAACAACATTGATTGAGTTGCAGATGAGGATTGAGAAAATAGAAGACTTTAACCTCCTCGGAGTTGGACATGTACTATTGGTGGAGCTAAGAGTCCTGAAGCATCGACTAGTACTATACCTATGAGGTCATCCATTATAGAGAAGGATGAATGAGAAAGGAGTAACTCTGCTGATAGCCGAATTGTAGATGGTGATAGAGATGAAGATGAAGATTTAGGAGGGAAGGAAGTGGCTTCTTCAAAAGTAGAGACAGGTTTTCCCGCTAAGGAGAGACCTCTACTATCATCCGGGTCCCCAAACTTTTCAAGTCTTCGAAAATGCCAGGAACATTAATGGTGGAAGTTGGATTTTGATTATGGAAAAAAGGCCATTCTCACTGTCAAATGGCTTGTTTCAGCCTCAAATTTGAGCGAAATAGCCATTTTAAAGCTCATTTTTGGAAATTTTAAACGTCTTGTTTGAAGTGTTCTCATTGGATGAGCGCTTTTTTCTCTCTCCACTTAATGGCCCTCCAAACGACCTCAAAAATTTTCTAATGCTAGGGGACTACACCATCATCTAGTATTGCCCACATTTTGTTTTGTTAGGATTGAAAATGTGAGTCAACCGTCCAAAGCTATACCCACCATCAAAATAAAATGTCGATGAGCAATGTATCAATAACCAAGTAGGAGGGCCCGATTGGTTTTATTATTGTATAAGATGGAATCTTTTAAAGATTTATACTAGAGGGTGCGAGGAAGGAGAGCGAGGGGAAGGGACCTCATCTGTTAACTCTGGTTCACAAGTAGACAAGTGTGGAATTGGCAAGAAAGCACCGAGAAGGGAGATTGAATAGGCATAGACATGCGAGAAGGCCGGAGAGTGAGTGGCAATACACGAGGATGGAGTCACAAGCATGCAAGGAAGCCTCCACAATGGTTATGCATATGTGCGATAGGACAAGCAACCACAGGTGCTAATCTGAGTGGTTAGAGCCTGTAGGGAAGAGTTCCAAACTTGTGTGACGTATTTTAATGTTGGATTGTGAAGCCATCGAGACTCGAATGAATGTAAATAAACAGACAGCACGTTCCGATCAAGTAGCCTTCCGCGCATTCTCGACTCCATGCAAGGAATGTCTGTTGCTTTGCGTGCACGCAACAGCCAGAGCTACCCCGACGTGCAGGTTGCGGCCACATCGCAAACCAACCAGAAGAGGCGACCGCCCAAACTCGACTGCAGGAGTGGTAGCGACTGCACGGATCACTTGCTAGCTTTGCATTGGATGGCTCTATAAAGGCCACAGGCGCTCATCTCTGTAGCAGATTAAGAGAAGTAGCTGAGATGGCGGTCTTGAAGATGGCAATGGGGGTGCTCCTCCTCATGAGCGCCATGGTGGCTCTGCAGCACGAGGAGCTGCGAGCCTCTGCAGCTGCTACTACTACTTCTGACATCGCTTCTGCTGGTGCTACTTCCTTGTATGGCAAGAAGGGCTACTACAACGATGGACACAAGAATGACACTTACTCTGGCAAGAAGGGCTACTACTACAACAAGAAGGGCTACTACAAAGATGAGCACAACAATGTAACCAGCTACTCTGGCAAGAAGGGCTACTACTACAACAAAAAGGACTACTACAAAGATGTACACAAGAATGACACCTACTTCAGCAAGAAGGGCTACTACTACAACAAGAATGCCACCTACTATGACAAGAAGGACTTCAGCTACAAGGATAAAGACCAGCTACTACGAAAAAGGCTACTATGAGAAGAAGGATAATTATGGAAAGAAGGACCACTCTTATGAGAAGAAAGACTACTAAAAGAGGGTTACTATAGGGCTCTTGGTCCTTTATTATAAGCAGCTTCTACTTGTAACTATGTCCACAATGCCACACTCCTTCATGTCATATCTTGCATCTATCATGTACAGCTCAACATAATATTGGAATACAGCATCGTCTTTTTTGTCCAACATGTGGTAATCCCCCCCCCTTCCTTCCACAACTCTCCCCTCTAGCGGGAACATTATTATGAGAGTACGAGGTCTTTAGTATACATCAATCGATTATTGTGTGCTCTAGATAGGCATTGATGATTTAGTCATTGGTTAGGTCATGCAAGCCAAAAGAGAATAAAAATCTCATCTAGTCTTCACATCTTCTTTTTCATTGATTTTGATGCATTCTTGTGAACATCGCATTGGTAGCAAACAATGATCTTAATCACTCACAACGTAGAGATGTTGTGAGATAGAAATGAAAGTTTAGACATTATGCATGATGTTTTTGGTGGACCTATCCCTACAATCTCTTAGAGCTATGTCATAGTGATACTCTGTTTCATTCATAGAGGCCGATTGCTCTTGGAAGGTGTTGTTGCTTTCTCTAAAGTACAAGGATCATACAAGTGAAGAATGAATGGTACACTAGACTTAAGTATTTGTGCACAAATAGTGATGGAGGGTGAATCCTAGGGTCCTTCATGTCTTATTTGATTTGAAAAGGACTTTTTTTGCATATAATCCTTCATAGAATGGCGTATCTGAGAGGATCAATAGAATTGCTCATGAGGAAGTACCTAGTATATAGTTGGATGGAAGCATGGTAGGTAGGTGTTCCACTTTTTAGTCATAAAAATTAAAGTGGGAGCATTTTATGTGGTCATGTTTTTGAAGGCAAATAGTGTGGCCTAAGTGCAGGGTTCATTTACTTGAATTTCAAATATATTTTCATGGTTTTTTAGGTGCCCACATACACATGTGTGGGCGAGAGGTGACATTGAGTCACAATCAAAGTGCACATTGTCTGCCTCATCCTTCTCATTGTGGAAGAAGAAGCCTATGGTGTGGTGTTATGGAATAGGTTTGGCCCACTCTACTCTTGAGTTGGAAATTAAAGCTTGTTTAAAGTTATCTTGTCCTCAACAGCTTGTGTGTGTGTGTGTGTGTGTGTGTGTGTGTGTGTGTGTGTGTGTGTGTGTGTGTGTGTGTGTGTGTGTGTGTGTGTGTGTGTGTGTGTGTGTGAGAGAGAGAGAGAGAGAGAGATTCATCAGCAATGTTTAGGGTGGAGGTAAGCATGTGTAATAGGTAGATTCCAAAATGATCGTGGAGGATGTTTTCTATCATTGAATTCTTATTTTCTTGTTTTTCCATGAGCTTCATTTGTAGATAGTTATGAAAAGCATTACTACCATGTAAGTTTGAAAAGTAGAGTTGATATGTAACTCACCCCAATGTAATCATTGAAAAGTAGAGTTCAATGATTATTTGTTTAGTGCATTTGCATATCAATGTTCACAAAATTTCAACAGCTTAGTAGTCCTTCATGACATGGAGGACGATGCAACATCCCATTCCATAGAAAGGGTGCCTATTACTGCATTTGGTGTTGGAACAATTGATTCTAGCCCCTCCATTGGTAAGGAAACCGTCTTCAAATGCTACCATGATGACAACTAAACTTCTACTTGTAAGGAGCCCAATTCTTGATACTTTCTTGCCAAAGAAGGTGCCAAAAAGTGTATCTGGTGGTCATGTGTTGATCCTAGTCCCTCCATGGGTAATGCAAGACATTTCATACCTATGATAGGGGTAAACTATTGCATGTGTTTGAATGGATTCTTGGCTTTTGTTCGGTTTGCACTGCTTGGAGGAGCAACAACATAGGTGTGTTAAAGTTATAGGATCTCAAGTGAATAGCCCAATATTTATTTCATCTTTAGGTATTTATTTTACTTATTTGACAAGATTTTTAAGTAGGGAAGTTTTTTGAGGGGGATACTTATGGACCCCAAAGTTGTATACAAGAAGCACCTAACCCCCATTGCATCATCATCTAATTCATTGCCCACTTGGTTGGTTCAACAATTTGTGTGTGTGTGTGTGTGTGTGTGTGTGTGTGTGTGTGTGTGTGTGTGTGTGTATGTGTGTGTGTGTTTCCTTGTTACCATATACATGTGGCAGTGATGTTTGTGAACACACTTAGGATTGCCGGGGCATTGTTTCCCTCACTAGGAGGTTTTCCCCCCCGTGCATTGTATATACGCCAATCACTCTAGAACTATTTGATCTTTCCATTGCACACTAAGTAATACACTCTTTGTTATGTGCCTTGAGCTTCCTTTGTCTTCTCCAAGTTGTGTATTGTTTTGTTGCAACCCTAATTCCAACAATTGGTATCAGAGAAAATTGCGTCCTCTCCGACTTAGTCGCCAGCAGCATCGACATACGCTTTCTCACTTTCTATAATTTTTGTGAGCTTTGGCGAGGGTCGACGGGTCAATAAATACTTTGGATTTTTGATTTGGACTCATTTTGGCCTCCATTTCCACAAAAGGAAGTGCTGTGATGCAATTTTTTCATTTTGTGCAGAATTTCTATAAGTGCCATTTTCTGCATAACAGGTCCCTTACAATATTCTACGGTTTGTGCTATATAGCACGTGTTGTTCCCCCTTCATTTCTTGTTATTTTGGGCAGTTTTCACATCAGGTGCAACATTTTCCATGGATGACAACAACACAGATGTGTTCAAGATGTTTGTTGATGCGGACAGATTGGATGGGGACACTTACCCTATGCCAGGTCTTATATGATGCAATATGTCCTTGAGTCAAAGGGCATTTGGAATATTGTGTAGGGCATTGATGTAGGTCTTTGTTCTGAGGATGTAGGTGATGTTGAGGATGTTGCAGGTTTTGGTGGCAGGATTGCTACTGCCAAAGCTGTTTTACCTAAGATTGAGCAAGCGCGTTGGGATATAATAGATGTGCACGCTCATGCTTTGATTGTGTTGTGTGTGAAGTGCACTATTACTCCTCATATTTGTTCAACAAAATTTGCAAAACAGGCTTCAAATAATCTGGCTGGTCTTTATGCAAGTCACAATGAGGCTAAAATTGCATTGCTACATAAAGAGCTGGAGTCGAAGATTATGCATGAGGACACTTTCCTTGCTAGTGTCAAAGATATCAATGAGCAACTTATTTCTATAGGCGAAGTCATTTCTGACAGTTCCTTGTGCAGACTGTTCTTAATGCTTTGCCAGATTTTTACTAGACTTTTGCTAGTACTTGGAGACTTATGACCCAAGGAAATCTAGAAGTTGTCAAGTTTGATGCATTATGCACAAAACAAGACTAGATAGTGTGCAGTTGAACATGCCTTTATTGCTACTCAAAGAAAAGGTGCTAACAACAATGTAGCCACTTCTCATGGTTCTTCAATGAGTGGTAAATCACACGTTCCTAATGCTTCTTCTGGAAGTAATTTGTTTGGGAATTCTGATGAAAAGGGCAAAAAGAAAATGCGTTGCTATTATTGTAAAGCTAATGATCACTTGATCAAGCAGTGTCCTAAATTGAACGCAAAAGATGCTGGATCAACTACATGGTCCAATACAAGTGCATCTATTATGGAGTCTTTTGAGAAAGGAGATTGTGATGTTGATGTAGATGTAGAGTGGACTTTTAGTGCAAAGTGTACTTATGATCGTTCTATCCATGTTGCAGGCATGTCAGTTGCTACAAATTCACATGTGTTGTATTTTGATAGTGGTGCTACAAAGAAAATTACCTCACATCATGATTTGTTTACCTCTCTTGAGTCTTTCCCTCATGGGAATTCAACCACTTGTGTCAGCAATGCCTCTTATTTGGTTCAGGGAGTTGAAAAGATTGTGCTTACTGCTGCAAATGGTAGTTCTTTCACACTTGTTGATGTATTGTATGTACCTCAAATAAAAAAGAATCTTTTGTATGTATCTGCACTTGCTAGACTTAGACTCATATTAAATTTGTGGATGATAGATGTACTATACATAATCTCGATTTTGCTGATGAAATTGTTGCATCTGGCATTTTATTTTGTGGGTTGTTTAAGCTAAATTTGTATGACAAGTGGGTAGAATTTTTCAAATGCTATTGTGGATTCAAAGGTTGTTTTAGATGGAAAACTTTGGTATGCACATTTTGGGCATCTAAATTTTGACAGTTTTCTACGTTTGCAAAAATTTGATATGGTTGCTTCTTTGCTGCCTTTTGAAGCACCTACCAAACATGTTTGTGAAGGTTGTATTTTGGTAAGATGCAGCGTTCAAATTTTCCAAAGGATGGTTCCATTAGGGCCACATGCAGGTTGCAGCTTGTGCATAGTGATTTTTGTGGGCCCATAAACTCCATCCTTGGGCAATTACCTTTACTTTGTGACTCCAGGCATGCATGGGTGTATCCACTTAAAGAAAAGTCCAAAGTGTTTATGTGCTTCATATAATTTATGGCTATGGTTGAAAATGTCTCGAAATGTACTATGGGCACCCTCCATTCAGTTCAAGGGGGGAGTATATGTCTCATTTTTGGCTAGTCATGGGATAAAACGCCAATGTACAATGCCTTATACACCTAAGAAAAATGGTGTTGTTGAGAGGAAAAATAGGTCACTTGCTGAGAGGATCAATAGAATTGCTCATGAGGAAGTACCTAGTATATAGTTGGATGGAAGCATGGTAGGTGTTCCACTTTTTAGTCCTAAAAATTAAAGTGGGAGGATTTATGTGGTCATGTTTTTGAAGTCAAATAGTGTGTCCTAAGTGCATGGTTCATTTACTTGAATTTCAAATATATTTTCATGGCTTATAGGTGCCAACATACACATGTGTGGGCGAGAGGTGACATTCAGTCACCTCTCAGAGTGCACATTGTCTACCTTGTCTCATTGTGGAAGAAGAAGCCTATGGTGTGGTGTTATAGAATAGGTTTGGCCAGTTCTACTCTTAACACTAGTTCTGTAATAGGACACTCAAGTGCTCTGTAAACACAGTTTTTTTTTGGAATTTTTAGACTACACATGTTAATAGTAGTACCACCATAGATCTTCATAAACATTAGCGGCATACTCAAGGATAAACCCACAATTTTCTTTTAGATAAAAAACTAAGCGAAATTCACTTAAATAACTGTAATTTTAATTCTAATTATGAGAATTCCCTTGCATGGCTATGGAGTTCCAAGGTTGGAAGAGGGGGAAAATCTGGCACGTTGGTTCAAGGGGCGATCCAAGGCCTAAAAATTAGGCATAATTTGAACACATAGGGACCTTTACACTGGGCGCATATGTTTTTTCTGCAAACCCAAGAGCTCACAAAACTCCAGTGCAGGTTTTCTCAGAGAAAGGATATGGCTATGTTTTTGCTTTTTCTACGAGCCTGGGAGGCCACGAACCACACCAAATGCTATGGCGCCTTCTTCTTGACTTCATGGGCTACCCTCAAATTTATTTTGTTGCATTTTAGAGGGTCACAAGCTCTTGTTTCCAGCCTCGGCATATGGCCTTGATTGGGCAAAGCAAGCCCATCCTCAAGATTGGGACACTAAGGTATATAAGGGCAAGATTCCTGCATACAAGACGCACAAGAAGCTATTCAAATGCATGTTTGAGGATGACACAACAATGTACATGCTCTCATGGGAATTGATTTGCAGGTACATTATGCTGGAGCATGAGTATACAATAATTGATGCGCATGTTTCTACTGATGTGGATGCTGATGATGAACTTTCTTTGGCTGAATTTTTGGCAAGTCAGAAAAAGGAATTGAGATGCATGAATGTATTTCACTTTATGGATACTCCAAGGGCAGTTGATACAAAGAAACATGTGTATGATGATGAGCACTTGATGCATGCTATACAGGCAGTGGATGATGCTCTTGTGACGCATGCAATGTCAATTCATGAGGAACTTATGCAAGAGCAAACTTTGTTTGAAGCTATGAAGGATGAATGTATGGATGAAGGTCAGCTTGATGCATCAGAACATGCTTCTATTGTGAGTAAGAGGGGACTTCCTCCAAAGTGCAAGGTAGACCAAAGTTGATGCATGTTGATGTGGCTTCTAATTGCCGTGACGATATAATTTTTGACACCCATGCTGATGTAGTTTCTGATGTTCCCGCAAAGAAATCGTTCACTAGTCATGCTCATGGCAAGGGGTATAAGCTTGTGAAGATGCAAGGAAAAGAGCATAAGCCTCTTGTCAAGAAAGGTTGGCCTTCACATATGCATGATGCTGAGGATTCTAGTGATGAGCATGCTTTCATAGGAGAAGAAGAGGATTGCGAAGATGAGTTTTTGGAGGCAGAAGGGCTGGTATTTCATGAGAGTGATGATGAGTCGAAATTGGCTGATGTATGCATACCAACATGGAAGAGTGGGGACACTATGCATGTGGAGACCGAGGGGACATTTAAAAGGCTCCCAATGTTTGTGGATATTGCAGGTCTCGACATGGGGCAAATTCCAAGAGAGCTTACAAAAATTTAGTTGTTTTTGGTATTATTCCCAATGGATTTGGTTGACATGATTGTAGATGAGACTAATCGCTACGCATTAGAGAAGCGGGAATGTGTTTTATGCAAGCATGAGTCTACCAGAAGTTGGAATGATCTTGACATACATTCTTTTTTGCGGTTACTTGGTGTGTCAATTGCTATTGTCTTTGCAATATATTCCTGATAAAAACTTCTATTTGAAAGGAGAGACATGTGATGCAATGCATTACCTAGAATTCAGTGAGAAAATGCATCAAACTGAGTACCAGCAAATTAAATGCTTTTTGCATGTAAGAGACAACTCTCAAAGGCCATTGGTAAGAGGGACTAGAGAGCATAAGCTATGGCAGATTCTACCATTAGAGGAAAGGCGAAATGCTACTTTTCAGCTACATTACAATTGTGGGAAAAATGTTACATTAGATGAGAGAATCATTCCATCAAAGTGAAAATTGAACCCGTGTCGGGTATATGATCCAAAAAGACCACACAAATTTGGCATTCAGCTATGGAACTTGTGTGATTTGGAGACACGATACAATTACTCATTTCGTGTTTAAGACAAATTGCCTTGCACAGAATTGTCTTATCATGTAGTCTCGGTGCTTGTACATGACCTAAAGCAAAGGGGTCATCATGTATTCTTTGATAGTAGATGGTTTACATCAATCAAGCTCTTGAAGCATTTGACTAGGGAGGGACATGGAGCCACTGGCACTTATATGACAAATAGGAAAAACTTTCCAGGTTTACAAATGTTGCATCTTGAGCATGCTGAGCGTATGGTATGTGACAAGGAGAAGTTGTAAGACAAATTGGTAGTGGTCATAAAGTTACACTTGCATGTCCAGAGATAGCGATCATGTATAGTAGTAAGTGCAAAGCGGGTTGTGATGTTTTTGACAGTATGGTTTTGGGTAGTGGCTACAGTCTTGAGACCACTATCCATGGGGCATGCGCTATTTGGGGAATGCTAGACTCTATGCTGGCAAATGCATACATCTTATGGAAGTGTTTGCATGGTAAGAATAATGCCAGTCATTTTCAATTCATGGTGAGGTTGCAAGAGCAATTATTTGATAATCATTTTGTTGAGCATGTTGCACCTAGAAATGTTATGTACATAGGTGGTCCAATGGGTGGGCTCAAAAGCAAGCAAGCATTGCTTTGTTTGTGCAATGGAAAGGAAGAAGCATATGCGTGAAGGACATGAAGTTATGGGAGCCAAGCCATCATGAACAGTTTATGGTTGCCCTAAGTGTAAGAAGTTTTTATGTGTGGATCCATGCTTTTAGAAATATCATGCAATGGTGGGATATGATCGCATGGGTGTAAGCGCAAAGCGTGTTGTGCGATCATATAATCGTCTAGTTTGAGGTTCAAACATATATCTTGGGTGCCCAATTTGTGCTTGTACACAATATTGTTTATGGCATTGACATCGAGTTTGCATTTTGGAGTTTTGTCCTTGATTGTTATCATGTTTTTTTGAGCTTATAAGCCATATTCTTATGCACATTGCATGTACCAATTTGATCATGCTAACATGTATGCAGTTTCTAGTTGCTGTTTTGCTGACCCTAACTAGAAAAAAACATTTTTTTCATTGTGGAGATGATTTTTGTTTTAGAAAATGTTTGTCATAAGAAGTTCTTTTACTCATGTAGAGACCTTTTGAATTAAATATTTGTAGAGTTGATTTTTCTCATAGAGGAAAATGGTGCTCAAGTAAAATTCGTCTTGTTGTTTTTTACCATGTCAATTTCTTGATTTTTTTTTCATCTTGAAACTTTCTTGCCAAAGAAGATGCCAAAAAGTGCATTTGGTGGTCATGTTTCAATCCTAGTCCCTCCATGGGTAATGCCAGAAATTTCATACCTATGATAGGGGGTAAACTAGTGCATGTGTTTGAATGGATTCTTGGCTTTTGTTTGGTTGGCACAGCTTGGAGGAGCAACAACATAGGAATATTAAATTTATATCATCTCAAGTGAATAGCCCAATATTTTTATCATCTTTAGGTATTTATTTTACATATTTGACAAGATTCTAAGTAAAGAAATCTTTTGAGGGGGCTACTTATGGACCCAAAGTTTTATATAAGAAGCACCTAGCCCCCATTGTATTATCGTCTATTTCATTGCCCACTTGGTTGATTCAACAATGTGTGTGTGTGTGTGTGTGTGTGTGTGTGTGTGTGTGTGTGTGTGTTACCATATACATGTGGTAGTGATGTTTGTGAACACATTTAGGACCGTTGGGGCATTTTTTCCCTCACTAAGAGGCCCCGTGCATTGTATATATGCCAATCACTCTAGGGCTATCTAATATTTCCATTGAACACTAAGTAATACACTCTCTGTTGTGTGATTTGAGCTTCCTTCATCTTCTCCAAGTTGCGTGTGTTTTACTGCAATCATAATTCCAACAATTGGTACCAGAGCAGGTTGTGTTCTCTCGAGCTTGGTTGCCAGTAGCTCTAGCACACGCCTGCTCACTTTCTCTGATTTTTGTGAGCTTTGGCCAGCGTCAGCAAGTCGACAAATAGTTTGGATTTTTAATTTGGCCTCATTTTGGTCTCCATTTCCACTACATACAGTGCTGCACAGGCAATTTCGTCATTTTTTGCAGAATATCTAGGAGTGTCACTTTTTGCATAACAGGTTGCTTACAACCTTCTACGGTTTGTGCTATATATAACATGTTGTTCCCCCTTCATTTCTCCTCTTTTTGGGCAGTTTTCACATCAGGTGCAACATTTTTCGTAACTGACAACAACACAGATGTGTTTAAGATGTTTGGTGCTGAGGACAGATTGGATGGGAACAATTACCCTATGTGGGCTTATATGATGCAACATGTCCTTGAGTCAAAGGGCGTTTGGAATATTTTCCAGGGCCTTGATGTACGTCCTGGTAGGATGTAGACGATGTTGAGGATATTGTAGGTTTTGGTGGTAGGATTGCTGTTGGCAGAGCTGTTTTGTCTACGGCTGAGCAAGCTTGTTGGGATATAATAGATGTGAAAGTTGTCATAATAATCAATATCTAATTCTCCTAAATTATTTTCTCATATTAAATTGATCATTTAATGTGGGGAAGTGCAAGCAGAGAAAAAGCTAGAATATTGGTTAAGCTAGCAGACCGGCCACAGTAGGGATCCAAAGGAGGGAAAATAGGGATCCAAAGGGGGGGGCATCTGCAAAAGACCCATGTGCAACAATGGGCTAAAAAGACCCTAAGGTTCAGCCCATTAAGACTTCCAAAATGCTAAGGTTCCAAAATTCAAAGGTTGTGTACAAAGGTCAACCCTAGGGAAAATTGGATGCTTTGTGTGTGCCCTAAAAGTCTTTGCACATCCCTACATGGGAGGGGGCGAGCCCCAAAGGTAGGGGATGAGAGAGAAAGCCACACACACACACACACAGGCTCCCTTTACACAAAGGGAATGAGGGACACATGTCAGCTCCCTAGGCCAGATGCCCACAAGGTGTGCCCAATTCCTATTGGAAGACCCTTGAAGTGGACCAATGAGAATTAAGCTAGAGTAAATGTAGTTTAATTAATTTAAAAACATTTAATAAAAGAAACCAATGAAAATTAAGTCTCCTAGAAGACTATTGGGCAGTCTCCCAAAGGGTCCAATGAGCATTCAGAAGCCCCATGGCTTGCCTGATTTCTATTGGCCAGGAGGCAAAGGGGTCCAATGAGAGTTTAGTTTAATTATTTAATTACCTAAATCTCTCACAAAAGGGGAAAGGGGGACACATGTCAGAAGGCTATCACTTATGCTGCTTAATACCCATTGGCTTGACTTGGGGAGGTCCAATGAGGCAAAAGCCAGACCAAATTAGCAACAAGGGCTCGCCCAAGAGAGAGAGGGGGCTGATTTTTGCTTGGCATTGACACACACACACTCACACTGGACCATGTGTGAAAGAAGAATACTCTATCTCCTCCCAAGCTTTAATGGAGATCTCATCACCTACTCCAAGCTTGTGAGATAGAAGCGTACATCAACACTCTCTTGGCATGTAGATGCAAATCCAACCAAGAGCCAAGCTTCAATGCATGCTCATCTCCTCTACCAAGCTAATTACTAAGCTAAGCTATGCTAATATGAGTGATTATGTGAGGAGATGTACATCTTTCTCGTAAGATACTCCTTCTTCCTCTCAATCTACTCTCATACCCTACTAGCTCTCACCATCTTCGAAGGTGTGTGAGGTCTTGGGTCTGAGAACGGGGATAATTCAAGTTGTGTTTGATTAATTGTTTTGCTTGGTGCATGAAGCTTTCATCTTCATTGCACTAGCTAGTCTTGAAGGAACACAAAGAATTGTATTGTACAATGTCTCTCTTGATGGGAGAAACCATAATACAAAGCCTTTTGGAGGGGGGACCGGCTCCATGCAAATCCGGTCCTCAATTGTTGTCAATAGCTTAATTTCTCTCTATTTTGAAAGTATTGTCGATGCTATCTAACTAGGTGTTATGCTTTTTGTTTCTCTCTCCACCCAAGCACTCTTGTAATTCTCATTAGGAATCTATTCTAATGAAATGCCCACTATGTTCATGCTAATTTCCGCTACACATAAGTTATTAGGCCATTAAATGTTACATTGGTATCAGAGCTCAAGGTTTCTCTTTTCTTGCTCAAGAAGGGAGGTCCTCAAGCTAGCTACAAATGGTTGGTATTATTAAGTGCCTGTGAGTAAGTAGAATAGGGATTTTTCAGCCTTGCAGTGCGCCTGCCTTCGTGCAATTAACGGGGCATCACCGTCGAGAGCTATGGTCTTAATAGTGGAGTCCTTCGGGGCTTGCCTACGGCTTAACCACTATTGAGCTATTAGAAGCTTGATAGGAGCCAGTGCTGTTTTGGTGTCGAAAGATCCTCTCTTCTATTCCTTGCAATTAATGGTATTCGAGCTGCGGGTACAGTAGCTTGAGTGCTTTTTCTAAAGGAGTAAAGAGGAGTAGCAACTAGGGCTTGAAGTGCCAAAGTATACCTAAAAAGTTTACACCTAAAAGTTGTTAGAATGGCTGCCAATAGTAAAGAGAGTGAAATTAATGTTGATAACTTTGATTTTGCTCATGAGCAAGCTACTAATGATGCTTCAATGCTTGTTAACTATCTTGTTTCTAGGCTTCAACAAGCCATGGGCAATCCATCTCTCCAAAGTGAAGTGCAACGGCAACTCCGTGCTCACGGGATTCTTCAAGCTATTCACCATGACGAGAGAACACCTAGGAAGCCTCCTTGTGAGACTACCAAAAGAGGTCTCTCTCCGATTCGGGAAGAAGAAGAGGATCCTTATGAAGGGCTCAAGAATTTACTTCTTGATGATGCATCTCCTTCCCAAAGGAGAACTCAAGAGCCTCTACCGAAGGAACGAGAAAGAAGTCAGTCTCCCGCCACCTCGGTGGAGATGGCTCCACGAAGACGGCGGGCTAAACGCTCTCCATTACCACCAAAGCGGAGAAGACCATCGTATTCTTCTCCTCACCACAATTCAAAGAGGGATGATAAAAAGAAAGAGAAGAAAAAGGCGAGAAAGAGGACACCCTCTTCTCCATCTTCTTCATCCTCTTCCTCTTATGAAAGCTATGGTGAAGACGACAAAGATCAAGACAAGAAAAAGGCGAGAAAGAGGTCACCCTCTTCTCCACCTTCTTCAAATTCTTCACCTTCTGAAGAAAGTGATGGTGCAACTTTTGAACCATCAAAAAGAAGAGGCCATAGGAAATCCTATGCCGCATGGAAGAGGTCGTCCAAGCTGAAGAAATTCAAAGAGGGAGGGAAGAGCATCTCTTTCCTTATCTATGATGGCACCTTCGGTGCTATGGACAAAGTCTTGGCCTTTATCCAGCAATTCGATGCGGCGTTTGGAGATGAGGGCTTCACGGAGTCCTCTAAGCTACGCCATGTAGCTATGCACATTCAAAAGTCCGCCAAACAATGGTGGTCTAGCCTACGAGCCAATGGTGAAGCTCCACGAACATGGAAGGCTTTAAGAGCTTCCATTATGAAGCAATTTTTGGCCACCGATGCCAAAGACAAAGTACTCACCGAATGGCGAAGCTTAAAGCTCTCTCCCAATGAATCCATCCACAAATATGTAGACAATTTTTGGGACCTGCAACTCAAAGCCACTGTCTTCAAAAGGTTGGATTTTGGAGAGCAAAAGCAAAAATTTTGTGCGGGCTTAACCGAAGAAATGGCGGAGTATGTCAACTCCCAAAGACCACGTACCATATCGGCGGTAATACACCATACTATGGTCGCCTCTCAAATCAATTTCCAAATGGGGGCAAAAAGAAATAATAAGCCCCCGGAAAACAAAGGTTCCAATGAGCCTAAGGGGAAGGACAATGTCCAAAAGTCTCCTAAGGGCAACTCCAACAAAGCTAAAGAGAAGGGAGTTTACAAAGGTAAGAATAAACTCTCTCCTAAAGAGCTTGAGTGTTATCGTAAGGATAACCGGTGTTTCAAGTGCGGCGAACAAGGGCATGTGTACCGCGCTTGTCCCCAAAAGAACAACCGCCAAGATCCTCCTAGAGCTTCCTTGGTTGAAATCCAAGAGGAGGAGACTCACCAAACTCACCACAAAGGATCTCCTCTATGCCATGCTTGGGGAAAGGTAAGAGAACATGATGCTTTTATTCTCTTTGACCCTGGTTCTACTCACAATTTTATATCTATAGAGTTGGCCACCAAGCTAGGAATACAATCCTACGAGATGGGAGATGTCCTACCTGCAGACAGTGCCTTCAAGGGGCAAGAAGCTTCAGTCACTCCCTTAATTGGGAAATTGAGGCTTCATGTCCAAGGCTATGTGGACAAAGAGGACTTCTTTATCTCTCCTCTCAAGCATGAGGATGTTATCCTAGGGGCACCATGGTTTGACCGCCTGGCTGCCGATGTTAAATTTCCTGAAAGGAGAATCTCCTTTAAGTTCAGGGAAAAAAGACATGTATATAGATGCTAAGGAGATGGGTAACACCATCCCCATTGTACATACACCAGCTTTCAACAAGTCAATAAAGAGCTCTATTTCCGTGTACATGATTTTTGTTAAAGATTCTCAAAATGAACCTAATGCTTTAGCAAAAGAAAATAAAAGCAACCAAAAGGAATTAGAGTCATCCAATTTTCTCAAGGGGTTTCAAGATGTTTTTATTGACGACATCCCTTGTGAGCTACCTCCTAAACGAGGTAATGATGACCGTGCAATTGAACTTCTTCCAGGAAGTTCACCACCTAATAAACCTCCTTATAGAGTTTCTCAAGCTCAACAAGAGGAGATTATGCGGCAAGTGCATGAGTTAGTTGAGAAGGGCATGGTTAGGCCTAGCTCATCTCCATTTTTCTCACCTGTGCTATTAGTGCGAAAGAAAGACGGCACATATCATATGTGTGTCGGCTATAGAGCACTAAATAGGATCACTATCAAGAATAGGTTTCCCGTTCCACGGGTAGAAGACCTATTTGATAAGCTACAAGGATCGACCTACTTCAGTAGGATTGACCTAAAAAGTGGCTATCATCAAATAAGGATAGTTGATCAAGACATTGTAAAGACCGCATTTCGTACTACATTTGGTCTTTACGAATACATTGTCATGCCTTTTGGCTTGACCAATGCACCAGCCACATTCAACCGCTTGATGGAGAAGCTGTTCAGGCCTCATCGAACCTTCACTGGAGTGTTCTTTGATGATATTATCATCTACTCTAATTCATTGGAGGAACACAAGCAACACCTCCAGGTAATATTTCAAGTTTTAAGAGAGAATAAACTTTATGTTAATCGAAAGAAAAGTGAATTTTTCTTGCAAGAGATTCAGTATTTAGGTCACATTATCTCCCAAGATGGCATCCAAATGGATCCATCCAAGTTAGAGGTAATAAAAGGATGGCCTAAACCAAGGAATCTTCATGAACTAAGAAGCTTTATAGGTATGTGTGCATACTATAGACACTTCATAGAAAAGTTCTCACAAATTGCGGGACCATTACATGACCTAACAAAGAAAAGTGTTAGGTATACATGGTCTGCTAAGGAGAAAAATTCTTTCGAAAAGCTTAAAGAAAAGCTTATCTCTCAACATGTGCTTACACTACCGGATCTCTCAAAACCATTTGAGGTCCAATGTGATGCTTGTGGTGATTGCCTTGGAGCTGTTTTTCTCCAAGAAGGGCACGCCATAGGCTATGAGAGTCGAAGGCTCGACCCTGTTGAGCAAGCTCTAGGCATATACGAAAAGGAACTCCTTGCAGTTCTACATGCCTTAGACTCATGGAAGCACTATTTATTGGGGACTCCTTTCATTCTGCGAACGGATCACCAAAGTCTTAAGTACTTCATGACACAGACCAAGATCTCCGACAAACAAATGAGGTGGGCAAATTTCCTTTCGCAATTTCATTTTCATATTGCTCACATTGCTGGCAAGCATAATCAAGTAGCCGATGCACTCTCAAGACAACCGAGAGTGAATGCGGTTTCCATAGCAACTCACAATGATCTATCTTCAATGATAGATGAGTATGCTATTGATCCCAATTTTAGAGATGTGATTTTAGCCCTTGCATTAGGGAAGAAAGAAGAACCATTTACTTTACAAGATGGTTATCTTCTCTATGGCAATAGACTATGCGTTACTAACTCACTACGTGAGAAAGTAATGTATGAATCTCATGCTCCCCCGTATGCGGGGCATAGAGGGATTCAGTCTACCTTGAAGGGAATTGAAACATATTTCTATTGGCCTACCATGAAAGTGAACATACAAGAGTATGTTTCCAAATGTGTGGTATGTCAAAAGACAAAATTTGATAGAGGGAAGCAACCTGGATTGCTTCAACCCTTGCCAATCCCTAATTCACCATGGGAGAGCATATCCATGGATTTTATCTTTGGATTTCCTAAGTCTATCCATGGGAATACGGGAATATGGACGATAGTAGACAGGTTCAGTAAACAAGCTCATTTTATACCTGTCAAAAAGACTATCAAAGCCCATCAAATGGCAACCCTCTTCATTTCACAAATTTTCAAGTACCATGGCTTGCCAATGTCCATAGTGTCGGATAGAGATCCTAGAATGACCATTAATTTCTGGAAGGGTCTCTTTGAGGATTTAGGAACAAGGCTAAACTTCTCTTCGGCCTATCATCCACAAACTGATGACCAAAGTGAAATAGCTAACCTAACCATTCTCGATCTACTAAAAGCCTATGTAATGGAAGTAGATCAAAGATCCCAATGGGAGAAGTACTTACCCTTAGTAGAGTATGCTTACAATAACACTGTACATACTTCCACAGGAAAGCACCTTTCGAGGTAATTGAGGGAAGATCAAAAATTCCCTTGCTAATTAAGGTACATGGGAAGATCTTCGCTGCAAATGAGTATAGCCGAGACCTACAAGAATCTCTATCTCACAGCAAAGGCAAAAGGCTGCTGCTGACAAGCACAGAAGAGCCCAAGCCTTTAAAGAAAACGATTGGGTCTTGTTAAAGTTTCCCAAGGCTCGATTAAGGCACACTACGGGCAAGAATCCTATGGGCCACCAAAAGTACTATGCTAAACTAGCAAAAAGGTACTATGGTCCCTTCCAGATTCTTAGGCTATCAATGAGATGGCCTATCAACTTAAGTTTCCCAATCATTGGCTCATACACAATGCTTTTTATGTGAGCCTATTAAAGCCTTACAAAGGAGAGCCACCTCAAGAACCAACTATTGAAGACCCACAGGAGATCGAGGACCAAGAAGAGGTGCTGCAGCCCGAGTCCATTCTCCAACATGAAGACAAGGTACTAAGAGGCGGTAAGACTATCCAACGATATCTTATTAAGTTTAAGAATTATCCTTTTGAAGATGCTAGATGGATGCAAGGCATACAATTAAAGGATAACCTAAACCTTGTCAATGCTTACAATGCTTCCCAAGAGTAAGAAAATGTACAAAATGTTAAAAATGAACAAACTTTTTGTCTTTTAAGACTCTCTTTTTCTTTATTTGTGCACAAAAATGAAGTAGTATGCATGCTTAGATCAAGTTTGCGGAGACGACGTCTCCCAAACACCAAGTAGAGCTTGTCACTCTACTATGGAAGACTGATAGGACTAATGTGCAGACATGCTTGCGGCAGCCTCAGGCTCTCAAGCGCCAAATGGACTAGTCATCCATTATGGAATGATGTCGTAGGGTAACATAGGGATCCTCTACCCGCTAAGAAAAGGACTCATGAATATGCTTTATATTCTCTACACCATAGTCGAGGACGACTATGATTTCGAGAGAGAGGTAATGTCATAATAATCAATATCTAATTCTCCTAAATTATTTTCTCATATTAAACTGATCATTTAATGTGGGAAAGTGTCAGGAGAGAAAAAGCTAGAATATTGGTTAAGCTAGCAGACCGGCCACAGTAGGGATCCAAAGGAGGGAAAATAGGGATCCAAAGGGGGGGCCATCTGCAAAAGAGCCATGTACAAAAATGGGCTAAAAAGACCCTAAGGTTCAACCCATTAAGACTTCCAAAATGCTAAGGTTCCAAAATTCAAAGGTTGTGTCCAAAGGTCAACCCTAGGGAAAATTGGATGCTTTGTGTGTGCCCTAAAAGTCTTTGCACATCCCTACATGGGAGGGGGCGAGCCCCAAAGGTAGGGGATGAGAGAGAAAGCCACACACACACACACGGGCTCCCTTTACACAAAGGGAATGAGGGACACATGTCAGCTCCCTAGGCCAGATGCCCACAAGGTGTGCCCAATTCCTATTGGAAGACCCTTGAAGTGGACCAATGAGGATTAAGCTAGAGTAAATGTAGTTTAATTAATTTAAAAACATTTAATAAAAGAAACCAATGAGAATTAAGTCTCCTAGAAGACTATTGGGCAGTCTCCCAAAGGGTCTAATGAGCATTCAGAAGCCCCATGGCTTGCCTGATTTCTATTGGCCAGGAGGCAAAGGGGTCCAATGAGAGTTTAGTTTAATTATTTAATTACCTAAAGCTCTCACAAAAGGGGAAAGGGGGACACATGTCAGAAGGCTATCACTTATGATGCTTAATACCCATTGGCTTGACTTGGGGAGGTCCAATGAGGCAAAAGCCAGACCAAATTAGCAACAAGGGCTCGCCCAAGAGAGAGAGAGGGGGCTGATTTTTGCTTGGCATTGACACACACACACTCACACTAGACCATGTGTGAAAGAAGAATACTCTATCTCCTCCCAAGCTTTAATGGAGATCTCATCACCTACTCCAAGCTTGTGAGATAGAAGCCTACATCAACACTCTCTTGGCATGTGGATGCAAATCCAACCAAGATCCAAGCTTCAATGCATTCTCATCTCCTCTACCAAGCTAATTACTAAGCTAAGCTATGCTAATATGAGTGATTATGTGAGGAGATGTACATCTTTCTCGTAAGATACTCCTTCTTCCTCTCAATCTACTCTCATACCCTGCTAGCTCTCACCATCTTCGAAGGTGTGTGAGGTCTTGGGTCTGAGAACGGGAATAATTCAAGTTGTGTTTGATTAAGTGTTTTGCTTGGTGCATGAAGCTTCCATCTTCATTGCACTAGCTAGTCTTGAAGGAACACAAAGAATTGTATTGTACAATTTCTCTCTTGATGGGAGAAACCATAATACAAAGCCTTTTGGAGGGGGGACCGGCTCCATGCAAATCCGGTCCTCAACTGTTGTCAACAGCTTAATTTCTCTCTCTTTTGAAAGTATTGTCGATGCTTTCTAACTAGGTGTTATGCTTTTTGTTGCTCTCTCCGCCCAAGCACTCTTGTAATTCTCATTAGGAATCTATTCTAATGAAATGCCCACTATGTTCATGCTAATTTCCGCTACACATAAGTTATTAGGCCATTAAATGTTACAAAATCTCATGCTTTGATTGTGTTGTTTGTGAAGCACATTATTACTCCTAATATTCGTTCAGAAAAATTTGCAAAACAGGCTTCGCATATTCTATCCGATCTTTATTCAAGTTGCAATGAGGCTAAAATGGCATTGTTGGGCAAAGAGCTAGAGTCGAAGATTATGCATGAGAAAGATGAGATGGACACTTTCCTTGCTGGTGTCAAGGATATCAATGAGCGACTTATTTCTGTAGGAGAAGTTATTTTTGACAGTTCCCTTTTGCAGATTGTTCTTGATGCTTTGCCAGATTCTTACTAGACTTTTGCTAGTACTTGGAGACTTATGACCCAAGGAAATTTTCAATTTGTCAAGTTTGATGCATTATGCACATTGTTGTTGCAAGAGTCACTTTCCAAAAAAACAGGACTAGATAGCATGAGTTAAACAGGCCTTTATTTCTTCTCCAAAAAAAAAGGTGGTAACATCAATGTAGCCACTTCTCATGGTTCTTTTGTGAGTGGTAAATCACATGTTCCTAATGCTTTTACTGGTAGCAATTTGTCTGAGAATTATGGAGAAAAGGGAAAAAAGAAAATGAGTTTCCATTATTGTAAAGCTACTTGATCAAGCAGTGTCCAAAATTGAGGGCAAAAGGGGCTAAGATCAACTACAGGGTCCCATGCAAGTGCATCTATTATGGAGTCATTTGTGAAAGGAGATTGTGATGTTGATGTAGATGTAGAGTGGACTTTCAGTGCTGTAATGGAATTAGCCTATTCAACTTGAGAATAGTGGAAATTAATGAGAATACTTTCAAGAAATAACTTTGTGAGCATAGCGGGTAGACATATTTGAAGATAGCAACATAATCATAGCAATTAGTTAACTTGGCATGAACAATACTTTTGCAAGAGAGAGAATCTAGAGAACATGACAACAGTTGAGGACCGGATTTATGTGGAGCCGGTCCCCCCTCCAATAGGCATTTGTATTATGATTTCTCCCATAAAGAGAGACTTGTTACAATACAGTCTTTGTGTTCCTTGTGACCTAGGTGATGCCATGAAGATGGAAGGCTTCATGCATCACAAACATAACATAAACTTGAAGAAAGCTTTAACTATCCCAAGCCTCAGTCCCAAGACCTCAAACACCTTCGAAGGTGGAGAGAGCTACCAGGGAATGAGGGTAGGGAAGAGGAAGAAGAAACATTTCGTAGGAGAAAGAATTAGTTCCTCACTTATCATACTCTTGTTGCTAGCATACATAATAGCATAGTAATGAAGAAGAAGGAGATGACAAGCTCAAGCATTGAAGCATGGCTCTTGGTTGGATTTGCACTCCATAGCCAAGAGTGTTGGTGTAGGCTCTCAACCTCTACTTGCTTGGAGAGGGAGCTCTTGCACTTTGCATAGCACACAATGAGAGTGATTGTGAGTGTGTGTGGATGAGTATACCCCTCGAGCAAGCCCCTAGCTAGCTTGGGTCGACCCCCCCTTGTAGCTCATGCTTGAAGCTCATTGGACCCTCCCAGGCCTAGCCAATCATGAGCAGGAGGCATTACAAGCAGTAGGGGTAGCCTTGAGACAAGTGTCCCCCTTTCCTTTTTGAGAGAGAGGGCTAGATAAATGCTAAAACAATTAGATAATTCATGTAATTTATCATTGGACCCCTTTGAAGCTTAGCCAATAGGCTTCAAGCAACACATGAAGGTAACATGGGTAGGGGCCTGACATGTGTCCTTGCTGCCTCTTCAAGTTGGGGCTTCCCTTGTGTGTGTGAGTGGGTATTCTCTCTCTAGCCCCTAGGAAAAGGGCTCGCCCCCCCTCTTGTAGGAATGCTTTTGACTCTAGGTGATCAAGCACCTTACTCACCAAGCATGACAAAGCACTTGAACTAGGGGGTGTTCCCACAAGCATCTCAGGCAAGATTCTCAAGGCACCTCAAGTACCTTAATCATGCAGCAAGTCAAGCACCTCAAGCATGGAGCCAGTCAAGCACCTCAAGCATCTTAATCAAGCACCTCAAGCATGAAAAACACCTCAAGCACGACAAGCACCTCAAGCAGGACAAGCACCTCGAGCTTGGGCCGTGTTCCCACCTCAAGCTCAGCCCTAGCTTACCTAAGGTCAAAGGACTTTTACACACATTTATTGGAGGTCTTCAATGAAGCTAACCCTAAGGTCTTATGCTCCATTGGTTAGCCTTGCTCTTTGATAGACCATCTCCCTTTTGGGCCCCTTTACCATTGGCCCCGTGTTGAGATAGATCTATAAGCACATATCTATATCTTAACACTTGTTCCCGTTTATTCTCCCACATTAAGTGATCAATTTAATCTGAGAAAATCATTTGGGTTGGTTAGATATTAGATTTTATGACATTACCTCTCTCTTGACATCATAGTCGTCCTCGACTATGAGGTAGAAGAGATAAAGTCTTAGTCATTAGTCAATCGTACTTAGCGGGTAAAGGATCCCTTTTTACCCTACGACATCTTTCCAAGATGGATGAATAATCCATTTGGTGCTTGGGAGACATAGCTGCCGCAAGCATGTCTGCTCTTTAGTCCATTTCCTTCTCCCAAAGTAGAGTGACAAATTCTACTTGGTGTTTGAGAGACGTCGTCATCGCAAACATGATTCTAAGCATGCATACTAGTTAAATTTGTGCACAATTAAAAAGAGGACTAGTCATATAAGACAAAAACATGAGTCATTTAAAAGAAATTTGTACATTTTCTTACTCTAATGTAGCATTGTAAGCATTGACAAGGTTCATACTATCCTTAAGTTGTACTCCTTGCATCCATTTAGCATCTTCAAAAGGATAATTTTTGAACTTAATAAGATACCGTCGGATTATCTTACCATGTCGTAGTACCTTGTCTTCATGCCGAAGGACAGCTTCGGGTTGTAGCACCTCTTCTTGGTCTTCGACTTCGGGAGGGTCTTCAATAATTGGTTCAATTGGTGGCTCTCCTTTGTACGGCTTAAGTAAGCTTATATGAAAGGCATTGTGTATAAGCCAATGGTTGGGCAACTTGAGTTGATAAGCCGTCTCATTGATAGGCTTCAAGATTTGGAAAGGACCATAGTATCTTTTTGCTAGTTTAGCATAATACTTTTGATGGCCCGTAGGATTTTTGCCCGTCGTTTGCCTTAATCGAGCCTTAGGAAACTTGAGTAAGACCCAATCATTTTCTTTGAGCATTAAGGCTCTTCTGTGCTTATCAGCAGCAGCTTTTTGCCTTTGTTGAGAGATGCCTATAGCCTCCCTAATCTTTTGAAAAGATTCTTGTAGGTCACGGCTATACTCATCGGCGGCGAAGATCTTCCCATGTACTTTCAGTAGCAAGGGACTTTTAGGTCTTCCCTCTATGATCTCCAAAGGTGCTTTCCCCGTAGAAGTATGTACAGTATTATTGTAGGCATACTCTACTAGCGGTAAATACTTTTCCCATTGTGAGCGTTGATCTACTTTGGTAACATAAGTCTTGAGTAGATCGAGTATCGTAAGATTGGCTATCTCACTTTGGCCATCCGTTTGTGGGTAATAGGCCGAAGAGAAATTCAATCTTGTTCCTAGATTTTCAAAGAGACCTTTCCAGAAATTACTGGTCATTCTAGGATCTCTATCTGACACGATGGATGTGGGTAATCCATGGTGTTTGAAAATCTGAGATATGAAGAGAGTTGCCATTTGATGTGCCTTAATAGTCTTTTTGATAGGAATAAAATGTGCTTGCTTGCTAAACCTGTCGACTATTGTCCATATTCCTGTATTCCCATGGATAGACTTGGGTAATCCAAAGATGAAATCCATGGATATACTCTCCCATGGTGAATTTGGAATAGGCAATGGCTGGAGTAATCCAGGTTGCTTCCCTCTATCATACTTGGTCTTTTGGCATACTACACATTTTGAAACATACTCTTGTATGTCCACTTTCATGGTAGGCCAATAAAAATACGTCTCTACTCCTCGGAGAGTAGGTTGAATACCTCTATGCCCTGCATATGGAGGAGCATGGGATTCATACATAACCTTCTCACGAAGGGAATGGGTAACACATAGCCTATTGCCGTGGAGAAGATAACCATCCTGCAAGGTGAATGGTTCCTCTTTCTTCCCCAAAGCAAGGGCTGACATTATGTCTCTAAAGTCAGGGTCAGTAGCATACTCATCTATCATAGAGGATAGATCATTGTGAGTAGCTATAGACACCACATTAACTTTTGGTCGTCGTGAAAGTGCATCGGCAACTTGATTGTGCTTACCAGCTATGTGAGAAATATGGAAATTAAATTGCGAAATAAAATTTGCCCACCTCATTTGTTTGTCGGAAAGCTTGGTTTGCGTCATGAAATACTTGAGACTTTGGTGGTCGGTTCGTAGGATAAATGGAGTCCCCAATAGGTAGTGCTTCCATGTGTCCAGGGCATGTAGAACAGCTAAAATCTCTTTCTCATAAATGCCCAAGACTCGTTCATCACCATTGAGCCTTCGGCTCTCATATGCTATGGCATGCCCTTCTTGAAGCAAAACCGCTCCAAGGCAATCACCACAAGCATCACATTGGACCTCAAATGGCTTTGAGAGATCTGGAAGCACGAGGGCTGGTTGGGAAGTAAGCTTCTCTTTGAGTTTTTCAAAAGCATTTTGCTCCTTAGCAGTCCATACAAACTTAACGTTCTTCTTAGTTAAGTCGTGTAGTGGTCCTGCTACTTGAGAGAATTTTGCTATGAAGCGTCTATAGTATGCACACATACCAATAAAGCTTCTTAGCTCATGTAGATTTCTTGGGTTAGGCCATGCTTTTATTACCTCTAACTTTGATGGATCCATTTGGATACCATCTTTAGAGATAATATGACCTAAATATTGAATCTCTTGAAGGAAGAATTCGCTTTTCTTTTGGTTGAGATAAAGCTTGTTCTCCCTCAATGCTTGAAAAATCACTTGGAGATGCTGCTTATGTTCCTCCAAATACTTGGAGTAGATGATGATATCATCAAAGAACACTCCAGTGAATTTTCGATATGGTCTAAAAATTTTCTCCATCAAACGATTGAACGTAGCTGGTGCCTTAGTCAAGCCAAAAGGCATGACTAGATATTCATAAAGACCAAACGTTGTACGAAACGTGGTCTTTAAGATATCTTCATCCACTATCCTTGTTTGATGATAGCCACTCTTAAGGTCAATCCTACTGAAGTAGGTAGAGCCTTGTAGCTTATCAAACAGATCTTCTACCCGAGGTACGGGAAATCTGTTTTTGATAGTGATATGGTTTAGTGCTCGATAGTCCACACACATATGGTATGTACCATCTTTCTTTTGCACTAAAAGGACTGGAGAACAAAAGGGAGAGGAACTAGGCCTCACCATCCCTTTGTCTACCAGCTCTTGTACTTGCCTCATGATCTCCTCTTGTTGAGCTTGTGAGACTCGATAAGGAGGTTTGTTAGGCGGTGAGCTTCCTGGAAGGAGCTCAATACGATGGTCATCATCCCCTCGTTTTGGAGGTAAGTCCATAGGGATATCATCGATGAACACATCTTGGAATCCTTTTAGAAAATTAGACAAGTCTAAATCTTCTTGATTCCTATCATTTACATTTGATGAAACATTAGTATCTTTTGGAGACTCTTTGACAAAAATCATGTACGCAGAAACTGAGCTCTTCATTGAATTATCAAAAGAAAGAGGATTTACAAGTGGAATAGTGCGACCACGCTCACTAGCATCTATATACATGTTCTTTCCCCTGTAAGTGAAGTAAATTCTCCTTTCAGGGAACTTCATGTGGGCAGCCATGCGATCAAACCATGGTGCCCCTAGGATAACATCCTGATGTTGGAGAGGAGAGATGAAGAAGTCTTCTTTGTCGACATAGCTTTGGACATGAAGCCTCAACTTCCAAATCAAGGGAGTAACGAAGGCTTGTTGTCCCTTGAAAGCTGCATCAGCGACTACTATATCTCCCATCTCAAAAGCTTGAATGCCCAACTTGGTGGCCAACTCTATTGATATGAAGTTGAGAGTAGAGCCTGGGTCAAACAAGATGAAGGCATCATGCTCTCTTACCTTTCCCCAAGCATAGGAGAGTGATGATCCTTTGCAATGAGCATCCTCTTTTGGAGCTTCAATGGTGGAAGCCCTAGGAGTCTCATTGCGAGTATTCTTCTTGGGGCAAGAACGATAGCCATGTCCTTGCTCCCCACACTTGAAACATTTATGGTCCTTGCGAAAAGCTTCAAGCTCTTCAGGAGAGAGTTTGTTTTTACCTTTGTAAACTCCCTTCTCCTTGGACCGATTGTTGTTGTTGTTGTTGTTGTTGTTGTTGGAAGTGCCTTGGGAATTATTTTGAGCATTGGATTTCCCCTTTGCATCATTTTTATCTTTGTTTTCCATGGGCTTGACATTACGTCTAGCCCCTTGATGGAAATTGATGCGTGAAGCAACCATGGTGTGGTGGATTACTTCGGTAATAGTACCGGGTGGTTGAGAGTTGATGTACTCGGCCATCTCTTCAGGTAATCCCGCACAGAATTGTTGTCTTTGCTCTGCAAAGTCTATCTTTTTAAAGACAGTAGCTTTGAGATGTAAATCCCAAAACTTGTCTACATACTTGTTATCTTTAGTATCGCTTGGAAGAAATTGCTTCATGATGGAAACTCGTAGAGTTTTCCATGTCTTTGGGGCTTCTCCATTGCCACGAAGGCTAGCCCACCATTGACGAGCTGATTTTTGGAAGTGCATAGCTACATGACGTAGCTTGGAGGACTCTGTGAAGCCCTCGTCCCCAAAGGCCGCGTCAAATTGCTGGATGAAGGCCAATACTTTATCGGTAGCACCAAAGGTGCCATCGTAGGTGAGAAAAGAGATACTCTTTCCTCCCTCCTTGAACTTCTTTAGCTTTTGTGACCTTCGCCATGCAGGAAATGATTTGCGATGTCCTCCCCTCTTGTATTCCCTAGGAGAATAGTCATAACTTTCATCGGAAGAGGAGGAAGGTGAAGAAGAAGGAGAAGAGGGTGACCTCTTCTTAGCCCTTTTCTTCCTTTGTTTCCTCTCTTGCCTTTTAGAGTGATGAGGAGAAGGACTATGGGTTGCTCTTTTCCTCTTGGGAGGAGTAGGCGATCGTCTAGACCGCCTTCTTCGTGGAGCCACATCTTCAGAAGAACTTAGACTTTCATTGCTTTCTTTCTCTTTGGATTCCTCCTCTCGAATGGGAGAGAGTCTTCTTTTGGGGGTCTCTTCAAGAGGCCTCCTAAGCTCTCTCTCCTCTTGGAGAGGAAGTGAAATTCCATAGGCATGAAGTTGTTGAGTAACTTCGGCTTGCAAGGTAGGGTTGCCCATAGCTTGTTGCAACCTAGTCACAAGATAATTCACAAACATGGGAGCATCATCATTAGCACCTTCATGTGAAAAATCAAAGCTATCAATGTTCATTCTACTCTCTTGATTATTGTAAGCCATGTTAACAAAATTTTATGTATGTACTTAGTGTATGCTTTGGCAATTCAAAACCGTAGTTGCCACTCCTCTTAGCCTTTGAAAATTGGCTCTTAAGTATCTACACCCACGGCTCAAAGTGGTTAATTATAGAGAGTAGAGGAGTAGGTCTAACATAGCAGAGTTGCCAAGGGCTAGCTCCTTTCGGACTTCTTATGGCTCAATAATGGTAAAGCCGTAGGCAAGTCTAAAAAGACTCCATTATTAAGTCCAAAGCTCCCGAGGTGTGCACCATCCCCCACATAGTGGGCTTAACAAAACCGATATTAGATCCCAGTTCCACTTACCCTATTATAATTAACAACATCAACCATTTATAGGCTACTTAAGGACCTCTCTTCTTAAGCAAGAAAAGAGAAACCAAATGCTCTGATACCAATGTAATGGAATTAGCCTATTCAACTTGAGAATAGCAGAAAATAATGAGAATACTTTTGAGAAATAACTTTGTGAGCATAGCGGGTAGACATATTTGAAGATAGCAACATAATCATAGCAATTAGTTAGCTTGGCATGAACAATACTTTTGCAAGAGAGAGAATTTAGAGAACATGACAACAGTTGAGGACCGGATTTATGTGGAGCCGGTCCCCCCTCCAATAGGCATTTGTATTATGATTTCTCCCATAAAGAGAGACTTGTTACAATACAGTCTTTGTGTTCCTTGTGACCTAGGTGATGCCATGAAGATGGAAAGCTTCATGCATCACAAACATAACATAAACTTGAAGAAAGCTTTAACTATCCCAAGCCTCAGTCCCAAGACCTCAAACACCTTCGAAGGTGGAGAGAGCTAGCAGGGAATGAGGGTAGGGAAGAGGAAGAAGAAACATTTCGTAGGAGAAAGAATTAGTTCCTCACTTATCATACTCTTGTTGCTAGCATACATAATAGCATAGTAATAAAGAAGAAGGAGATGACAAGATCAAGCATTGAAGCATGGGTCTTGGTTGGATTTGCACTCCATAGCCAAGAGTGTTGGTGTAGGCTCTCAACCTCTACTTGCTTGGAGAGGGAGCTCTTGCACTTTGCATAGCACACAATGAGAGTGATTGTGAGTGTGTGTGGGTGAGTATACCCCTCAAGCAAGCCCCTAGCTAGCTTGGGTCGACCCCCCCTTGTAGCTCATGCTTGAAGCTCATTGGACCCTCCCAGGCCTAGCCAATCATGAGCAGGAGGCATTACAAGCAGTAGGGGTAGCCTTGAGACAAGTGTCCCCCTTTCCTTTTTGAGAGAGAGGGCTAGATAAATGCTAAAACAATTAGATAATTCATGTAATTTATCATTGGACCCCTTTGAAGCTTAGCCAATAGGCTTCAAGCAACACATGAAGGTAACATGGGTAGGGGCCTGACATGTGTCCTTGCTGCCTCTTCAAGTTGGGGCTTCCCTTGTGTGTGTGAGTGGGTATTCTCTCTCTAGACCCTAGGAAAAGGGCTCCCCCCCCCTCTTGTAGGAATGCTTTTGACTTTAGGTGATCAAGCACCTTACTCACCAAGCATGACAAAGCACTTGAACTAGGGGGTGTTCCCACAAGCATCTCAGGCAAGCTTCTCAAGGCACCTCAAGTACCTTAATCATGTAGCAAGTCAAGCACCTCAAGCATGGAGCCAGTCAAGCACCTCAAGCATCTTAATCAAGCACCTCAAGCATGAAAAACACCTCAAGCACGACAAGCACCTCAAGCAGGACAAGCACCTCGAGCTTGGGCCGGGTTCCCACCTCAAGCTCAGCCCTAGCTTACCTAAGGTCAAAGGACTTTTACACACATTTATTGGAGGTCTTCAATGAAGCTAACCCTAAGGTCTTATGCTCCATTGGTTAGCCTTGCTCTTTGATAGACCATCTCCCTTTTGGGCCCCTTTACGATTGGCCCCGTGTTGAGATAGATCTATAAGCACATATCTATATCTTAACACTTGTTCCCGTTTATTCTCCCACATTAAGTGATCAATTTAATATGAGAAAATCATTTGGGTTGGTTAGATATTAGATTTTATGACAAGTGCAAAGTGTACTTATGATCTTGTTGTTCATGATGCATGCATGTCAATTGTTGTAGATTCACATGTGTTGTATTTTAATAGTGGTGCTACAAAGCAAATTACCTCACATTGTGATTTGTTTACCTCTCTTGAGTCTGTCCCTCATGGGAATTCAATCACTTGTGCCAACAATGCCTCTTATCCGATTCAAGGAGTTAGAAAGATTCTGTTTACCACTGCAAATGGTAGTTCTTTAACACTTGTTGATGCATTGTATGTACCTGGGATAAAAAATAATCTTTTGTATTTATCTTCACTTGTTGGACTTGACTTGTAGTCAAATTTATGGATGACAAATGTACAATACATGATCTCAATTTCAGTGATGAAACTCGCATTTGATTTTGTGGGTTGTATAAGCTCAATTTTTATGACAAGTGTGGGCAAAATTTTGCAAATGTTGTTGTGGATTCAAAGGTTGTTTCAGATGCAAAACTTTGGCATGCATGTTTTGGGTATTTGAATTTTTTCAGTTTGCTACGTTTGCAAAAATTCATATGGTTGCTTCTTTGCCTCCTCTTGAAGCACCTGCCAAACATGTCTGTATTTTGGGTAAGATGCAGCGTTCAAAGTTTCCAAAGGATGGTTTAGTTAGGGCCACATGTAAGTTGCAGCTTGTGCAGAGTGATGTTTGTGGATCCATGCAAGCTCTGTCCTTAGGCAATTACCTTTACTTCGTGACTTTCATTGATGCTTACTCCAGGCATGCATTGGTTTATCCGCGAAAGCAAAGTCCGAAGTGTTTATGTGCTTCAAACAATTTCTGGCTATGGGTGAAAATTTCTCGAAATGTACTATGGGCACCCTCCATTCAGATCAAGGGGGTGAGTATATGTCTCATGAATTAAATGCATTTCTGGCTAGTCGTGGGATAAAACATCAATATAAAGTGCCGTATATGCCTCAACAAAACAGTGTTGTTGAGAGGAAAAACAGGTCACTTACAAAAAAGGCACGATGTATGGTCAAAAGTCAAGCTTTTCCGCATTCGTTTTAGCTTGAATCCATCATGTGTGCCACTTATGTACTTGATAGGTGTGCTACAAAAGCATTGCAGTCTATGAATCCTTATGAAGCATGGCATGATAGAAAGCCTTCTATTGAGCACATGCACATTTTTGGTTGTTTGGCTTATGCTTTGGTGCCACAAACGCAGCACGCAAATTGGATGATAAGGTTGTCAAATGCATTTTTGTTGGTTATAGTGATGAAAGCAAAGGTTATAGGTTGTATCATCCTCAAGAAAGGAATATCTTGGTTTCACCATATGTTGTGTTTGTGGAAGATTCTGTTCAGCCCTTGCTGTCATGTACTAGGAGACAATAATGTAAGCGAATATGACATTTATGACACTTAATTTGTTGCCTCTTTTCAGTGATGGAAGTTCCAATGTAAATTCCAATGGGGCAAATGTACACCCTATGGTGTTTTTTGAAAATGTTAGATATCAGCCTATTATTGATGCAGATGTACATGAGGTACTTGATGAGGAAAGGGCTAAGAATGAGCAAACTAGAGGTATGCCAAAATGGCTGGTGCATACTTTACGTGTGCAATGCGGTGGACACATATATTTACCCCCTATAGTTGGTCATTTTTTCTTGAGTATGTTGTCATTCATACACATTTAGGTGTGGCACTAATCATTAGGTACCTTTGCTCCATGCTAGGTTGGGCATTGAGAGCTCCTCACCTATGTTATCACTTTCACAACTTTGATGTATTTTGAATTTTTATAGGAGTGAAAATTGTATAATTCTTACATAGAACCCTTGGGAAGGGTATCTCCCACACACCTTGCTTCAAGAGATGTTGTGTAGGGTCATGGGACACCAATTTTGCATCTTCCCACCTCCACCTTTTTGCACTACCCCCACCCTAGATAACCTTCCTTTATCTATGAAGTGTGTTTGGGGTGGGCATAGATACAACATCGACAAAAGTTGTCATGTTGGTCGTGCTACCATGCAAGCAGACATATCACTTAATGTGCTTTGCAACCTTGTGCACCTTTAAGGATTGACGTGTGATTCAGTGTCATCATGCTTCTCAGCATATCAACAATGCTAGATACCAATTCCATAATTTTGCTTAATAGTACAAGCATGCTGCTACGATTTCCTTGTATGATGGTTAACACTCCAATGTCATTGTGATTCTTTGCATAGGGGCAATTTCAAATTTTGAGCAACCTTTCCAATCATAAAACCAATCAAGGTGCATACATAGCTAAAATCATAAAAGGCAATAGTTAGCATCAAATATGTTATATATCTATCATTGTCCCTAAACACCTCTAGCATTCCTTACATGTGCTCACCATCCACCCACATATTAAATACTTGATTTGTCCAAGGTTATGCTTTTTCCTCTTCTAAAGCAGCATGACTAGCCATAGATAGTCAAGCCATGATAGATGCCTGGGCAAGTGTATCCCTTTTTTTTTCTTTTTTTTTTTGGGGGGGGGGGGGGGGGGGGGGGGGGGGGGGGGGGGGGGGGGGTTGGTTGGTTTGTTAGTGCATAATATTATGGGAAGTGATTGTAAGGAGAGAAAGGGTTTCTATTTTAAAAAAAAATGGTAAGAAATGCCTAGTCTAGAGACATTAGACAAGAAGGAGCTTCTTTGTCGAGCCAATTCGTAGGTTGGAGTCAATATATGAACAATGTGTTTTTGTTGTCTTTCGTTCTAGTAAGTGTCCCCAATTTTGAAATGGGGTTTATTAGGGAGAATCTGATGAGATCCTCCCAAGCCTTTGAGGGGGAAAAAAAGGGAGGAGTGCCACGTGGGGAGTGAGAGGAAGAGAGAGAGAGAGAGGGATGGATAGATTTCTTCAAAGAAATATTTTTGTTGTGTTTAGCTTGTTGGTCGTCTGAGGACTCAATGATGTATTGCGCAGAGCGACAGAAGGAGCCGCAGCAGAGGATTGTAGATAGGCAGCAAGGCGCAAGAATCGAAGGCCCGAGGGCTTCCAGGCAAGATGATGGCAATCATGAGGGGGATGCGAGAGTGCATTTTTTTGCATTCCATTAAGGCCAATGGGGAGACGAGTGAGGCAGGAGCTTGTTTGCGTCAAGCGACGAGAGGGACAGAGAGAGAGGTTTGGTCTGCATCGCCTCGGCACAGACCTTTCGCTCGGGTCTAGATCTAGGAGCAGGTTTTGGCGGGCGATGGAAAGGGGGGGAACAGGGGGGCTGCACGCTCTAGGTGCTTTTGGCTTCGTAGACCTGAGGGAATCTGTGTGGATTCCGGCTAATTAGAGAGAGTGGACCGAGTATCCAAGTAGTATGTCTGGCCAATTCTAAAAAAATCATGTTTTAAGTGGTATCCTCCTCAGATTCTTTGCCTCGTATCTTCTCTCTCTTGTTGTTCTGTGTTGGCGGTATTTCTGCGAGTGTGGCGGTGGTCTCTCTCTCTCTCTCTCTCTCTCTCTCTCTCTCTCGAACTTTCTCTCCCGAGTTCAAAGCCTGGTCCGACACACACTCTCTGTAGGTGGCACTCCCTCGCTCTCACACACAACCGAGAACCGACCTCACTTCGTTCTCTCTCTCTTCCTCGCTTTTGCACCGCGATCAACATTCACACAGGCAGACGGAGGCTTGCATGGACGCACATCCAGGGCAGGAGGTGTCCCGTTGCGAGAGCTTTATATATATATCTCTCTCTGCAGCTCTCTTGTTCTCAGCCTGTGAGACGAGGGATGGGATGAGAGGTATGTGCAGGCTTGTGGATCCAGCTGAGAGCCCTGCCTGCCCCTCTCTCTCTCTCTCTCTCTCTCTCTCTCTCTCTCTCTCTCTCTCTGTGCGCTAGAGTATACGCCTGCAGTTTTTGTGTGTCGCAAAAACAGGGGTCGGGGGTGGAAGGAGGTGAGGCAGGGGCGTATGCAGAGTGGGGAGTTGGGGGGGTGTGGCTGACGTGGTGGAGGGGCGAGGGAGGAATATTGGGGGGGGGGGGGGGGGGGGGCGGGGCGGGGAGGGGCCTCGTCGATAAAGCACACGGGGTGCACTCGAGGGATCATCGGCTCGGGTGCATCCCACCGTTGGATCTCAGATGGCTGGAAAACTAAAAAGCGCGTCGCCTGCCCCTCTCCCGCCTCGAGCTCGCGACCCCTTCCAACCCACTCGTAGACCTCAACCATCCCGCCTAACGCGCCTCCATGCAGGTGATTCGCCTTTACATGTATAAAAACCTGCCCCCTCTAGGCGCATCGATCCAACCGCCTAAAGCTCTCCGCCCTGCCGATCACGCTCGTCGCCGTCGATCCCTCGAGTGACACCCCGTGTCACTTATAAACGAGGGGGGGGGGGATCTTTGGAAGTAATAGGATCTAATTTAAGTGTAGCCAAAATATGTTGGTCTAATTTTGCAACCAGGTCAAAGTAGAGGGTATCTCATGAGATACCCTGCAAAAACTAAAGTAAAAGGAAAGGAGACATGCCGCATGTCAACAGCTCCTTCAGAGGTTGCGATTTTATTTTTTCCAGGTATCGCGCATGCATTGTGTCGTGCAATTGTGCCACAGGTGGACGTGACATTGTCGCAATCGAGCGATGAGACCTGCAGAGGCGAGGGACTTAGGGGGAAGCAGAGGCGAGGGTGAAGTTGGAAGGCAAAGAGATGCTGGGCGGGGGTTGTGAGTGTGTGCAGGTATAGACACATGTTTGTGTCGACACCTGTGCGATCACAGCATGGCGAGAAAGAGAAATGGGAAGCAAGCTGTGTGAGGATGAGTGACAGACACATCATCTAGTGGCGCTTTATGTCTCTCTCTTGCACAGATTCGCTGTGTGTTGAACTAGGTGGGAGGGGATGGTGGGAGCGAGCTTGCGCAGAGGAAGACAAAGGGCGAAGGTCAATAGCGAGAGCAGCCAGGGTAAGGACGACTGCACCACAGGAACACCGGCAAATAGGTCAGGCTTCGCTTTGACGTAGCTGCGAAAAGGAATCTGACAAACTAATTAATTAATGAAACCATCGTAGACCCAAATATGTATGTGTAGTATGGTTGATTGGATCTTTTTGAAACTCGAAATGACTTTCCATTTTGTTTGGCTCCTAGTGTTTGGACAAGGATATTTTAGCATGATGCATGAGAAAGTAGGCCTAGGAGGAAAAGAAAAATATCCACCATAGCAAAGCATAGTGAGAAAACTTTAAAACTCTTATAAATTTTGAAGAATTATCTTTTTTAAAGTGCAATGTTCACCTAGGCTTTGCAAGACATCTGCACGAAACCCCCTCCCCTACTCTGCTCACAGGCTTCCATGGGTAGCTGCAACGATCGCATATGGGTTGGGGGGACCCGCCGATGGGTTGTCCGTAGGCGCTTGGTGGTGTGTGGGCAGGGTTTTGTTAGGCATTCTATGTCAGAGACTGATGAGGTGGAAACCAAAAACAGGTGCGCTTCTCGACGCTCTGCAGATAGGGGAGGGGCAATTGAAGACCTATTTTTGCAACTCGGCTTGGAGACAATCGATCTTCTTGTGGAGGCAAATCGCGCGCCTAGGGCTAGAAGGTTGTTGGTGGTGTGGATCCGGCGTGCACTCATGATTGTTGGTTGGGTGCTCTTTGTGTTGTCGAAACCCTCGGATGGAGCTTGGCTTATATTGATGCAGTTCTTGTGGTGCTAGTTCTCGTTGTGGGGGAGCTCTTAAGGAGGATGGGGTTCGGTAGTTCTGTCTCCATACTAATTGCACTCAAGGCCTCGCTCCACTGCTTATTGGTGTTCGGATTGGGTCTTCCTTTGGTGATCCGTTGGTGATCTTGGTGCGATGGTCTACTCCGTTTTGCTCCTCGCATCTTGAGGCATGGCATGATCATGATCACCATTTCTTTCAATAGTGAGACAATTTTAAATCTGTTTGCATCCACACATTAAAATGCAATTATTTATACACACACATCATGCAAAAAATAAGCCGATTGCTCATCTTCTAATTGGAAATCATTTGCGAATATACACATCAATTTATGCACATAAGATGAGTAATGAACTCTTCCTTGGCCGATACAAATCTAATTTTTCAATCATTACAAAATTAATTGCTCAGATCCGCTATCCAAAATCATGCAGCCTCAATCAGAATTGCCACGTAAGATTGGAAATTATGTATGCATACAAATCCAATCTTCAATTTGACATTGTTGCAACTTACACTTGATGGGCCAATGTATACATGCACAATAAATGCACACACTTCTAATTGAAACATTCCAATCACATTAGAAAACATTGCAGGTCGTGTTTCTCATCCCCAATATAAAAAATCATCCAAATTAATGATTTTTGGCAGCTTATATGCATACCATATCCAATTAATCTACCACACACAGCCTATGGAAATGTACCCAATCATCCCCAATTATGCAATAATTGAGTCAATCATCTCATGCCCAAAATCAATTAATGATGGGCACACAAATCTTTTGGTCTCACTAATAATCATAGTTGGTAATTGCTACCAACTAGTAGACATACAAACCCAAATATAGACCAAAATTATATGCAATTAATGCATCAATTTATCATTCCATTTCTTTATTTTCACACTTGATCAAGTACATATAATGAAAATATGTATGCTTAATTTCTTAAAAATTAATCTTAATTTCACCTAACGAAGCAATGCACACACTTAAAACCTAGGCACACAAGTTCATTTTCAAACTCAATTAGTAATGCAATTAGGCCTACAAGAGGTACTTAATAATAGCGACGTTCGCAGTGCGATGCTCAAATATGAAAAACCACCACGTCGCTAAGTGCGTCTCTATAGGCGTCGCTATGAGCGTCGCTAAGTTACTTAGCGACGTTCATACCGACGTCGATAACGACACCGTCAGAGCTAAAAAAAATAACCGACAGCATCCGAAAACTCAGATCTCATATCTGATTTTTTGACGCGCGCTCAAGCAAGCAAGATAACAGACGCTCTCCCTCTCTCTCTTTCTTCTCCACACACACACACACACACACACACACACACACACACACACACACACACACACGAGGAGAGGAAGGAGGGCCATGTATGCTCCTTCCCTCTCCTCACTCTCATGTTCCCTTCCCTTCTTTCTCTCTCCCTCTCTCTCTCTCTCTCTCTCTCTCTCTCACACACACACACACACACACACACATTGTGTTTTTGAGAGAGAGAGAGAGAGAGAGAGAGAGAGAGAGAGAGAGAGCACAAGCATAAACAAAAAACGCACACACATGCATAAACAAAGAATGCACACACATTGAGAGAGAAAAAGAGAGAGAGAGCATGCATAAACCAAAAACGCACACACACATGCATAAACAAAGAATGCACACACACATTGAGAGAGGAAAAGAGAGAGAGAGAGAGAGAGAGAGAGAGAGAGAGAGAGAAAGAGAAAGATATAAAACAAAGAGAGAGAGAGAGAGAGAGAGAGAGAGAGAGAGAAGAAGAAGAAGAAGAAGAGAGTCTTAACATTGTAGGAAACTATCCCAAGAGACCTTAAAGATCTAGTCGACACGAGTTGAACTCAAGACATGTTATTCATGAGGGAAATGGCATAACCAATCTATCACACTTAGGTGATAGAAAAGTTATACCATTTTTCTCTTTTTTTTATTGGCGTGCACACACACCCACACACACACACACCCGAGAAGAAGAGAGTTTAATTTAACGTCGTAGGAAACTAATTAAAGAGACCTAAGGATCTAGCCGACGAGGAGTTGAGCTCAAAACTTGTTATTCAAGAGGGAAATGATGATAACCAATCTACCACACTTGGGTGATAGAAAGGTTATACCATTTTTCTCTTTTTATTGGCACACACACACCCCCACACACACACGCACACAAGAAGAAGAGAGTTTTAACGTAGTAGGAAACTAATTAAAGAGACCTAAAGATCTAGCTGACGAGGAGTTGAACTCAAAACCTGTTATTCAAGAGGGAAATGGCATAACCAATCTACCACACTTGGGTGATAGGAAGGTTATACCATTTTTCTCTTTTTATTGGCGCGCACACACACACACACACACACAAGAAGAAGAGAGTTTTAACATCGTAGAAAACTATCCAAAAGACGTTAAAGATTAGGTTAGATGTAGACTTACATTAAATTAGATTTAGATTTATTTAAGTTAAATTAGATTAGATTTATGTTTAATTTTAGTTAGATTTACGTTTGATTAGATTTAGGTTTATTTACGTTAGATTTCTACCACACTTGGGTGATAGAAATGTTATACCATTTTCTCCTTTTTATCGTTTAAAATAAGGTTAGATTTAGATTTACGTTAGATTAGATTTAGGTTTATTTTGAGTACAGTCTAGGATTATACTGCCTATGCGATTGAGAGTGGTCGGTGTCTCGGTCACTGCGTCGGAGATACTTAGGAGTGACTCGAACACTGTGTCGGGGTCACCTAGAGGCCTGGATGATGAGCATTCATTGGACAGGGTTGCTATAGTCCACGGGAGGGACATGCCAAAGTGATACGCCTACCTCATCAATCGTATGTCCGATGAGACCATTATGACCGTTGAGGGGAAGCAAGTGATGGGCCGCATACAACAGTTGTGTAGATGTGAATGGGCCTCACATATACAAATACTTCAATGCAAGAGTTTAATACTCTCACCTCTCCACCCCGTCGATCCATGACGCAGGTGATGGGACAAACTCCTCCTCAAAGCTGGCCCACCAACCGCCACTCCCCAGGGAGGAGAGGACGACCAATCTAGACAGGTGGTGGCAGCAAAGTGACGCAGCAAGAGTTTGCATCAAGACGGAGAGTGGCGGCTGGACCAGCTTCGAGGAGGATTTTGTCCCATCAAAGCTAGTATTAAACTCTTGCATTGAAGTATTTGTATATGTGAGGCCCATTCACATCTACACAACTAGTAGCCCCATTGGTATGTCTTTTACCCTTCAATGGAGCGAATCACCACATGTTCAATTAGGTTAGATTTAAGATAAGATTTTGAATTGAGTTTTTATATTAGAGTCTAACTTCGAGATTACGGTAAAAAAATTAGAGTTAGACAAACGGTGAAAAGATCTATTGTGAAAAGATGTTAAGATGTTGTGAAATGCTACAGCTAGAGAAGAGGCAAAGAGATTTTGTCCACTACATGCACTGTCATGTAGACGTGGGTGTGTAGATTTCTTGTACCCACAAATATAGGCATTGACCAATAAAGATGAGTTTATAACCCGGTGGTTCTAATCTCCGTGCACCTCTAGATTGGACATGACTAGAGAATGTGAGGCAGTTTACAGTGTGAACAAAGAGAGAGAGAGAGAGAGAGAGAGAGAGAGAGAGAGAGAGAGAGAGAGAGATAAAAGACGAAGAATGCCAATAGAAGATCAAATTTGTTGTCCTGGTTATAAGATTTTTGCCCTCATTATGAGTAGTGACGAGGATGTGGGGCCGTCCAACCGAAACGAGGATGTGGGGCAGTCAATGAGGATCTTATGTGCTTGTAATCAATGCAACCATGTTGTGCGATGGACAAGACACATTTCTTTGCATCACGTTCGCGAATTTGGCGAGTTCGATCCATCTATTATAGATCGAGTTGTTGCCAATTATAACTCGTCGGACTCTGACGCTGGCCAACAGGCAGCAATCTTGCAACCTAATAGACGTGTTCGCAGGCGCTTTGGTCAAGCTCGGGGGATGATCATGCAGACCACATTCCCAACGAGGCAATGTTTGAGCCCGATATTGATGAAATGATCAAGACGATCATGGATTCAGAAAGGCTTATCTATGATTATATGAGAAGTGAAGCCGATACGCCATTGTATAATGGAGCACATGTGTCTAGATTGAAAGCGCTCCTGGTTCTTCTCAACATGCAGGCAAAGTTTGGATGGAGTGACACTAGCGTCACAACGCTTTTCAGGTGATCTATTACAATTAGTTTACTTTAATAAAACTATAAATGTATAATGATCTGATAGATTTTTACACAATTGTACCGTATTTTTATGTTGTGTAGATTGCTCAAAGAGCACATATTACCAGATGATAATGTGATGCCAGATTCCCGAGAGGAAGCAAGAAAGATTTTGCAAAACTTGGGGATGGATTACAATTCGATCCACGCTTGTCCTAATGACTGCATTCTTTTCAGAGGGGAATACATAGACATGGAGAAGTGTCCGAAATGTGATTCCGAGAGATATCGATTAGATCTCCACGGAACAAAAATTCCACAAAAGGTTTTGCAATATTTTCCTTTGCTTCCTCGCATTAAGCATTTCTTTGAATGTAAGTCCATGGCCGCCCTAGCATCATGGCATGAGGAGAATAAATCTTCGGATGGTGTGCTACGGATTCCTGCAGATTGCGCAGCCTGGAAACATATAGATGGAACATGGTCGGATTTTGCCAGGGAAGCTCGGAATTTGCTTAGGCCTGGCTATGGATGGTGTAAATCCATTTGTTCAAAGATCAACATCTTACAGTGTATGGCCCATTGTCATCGTCAACTACAACATTCCCCCGTGGTTGACTATGAAGAAGGGGCACCTATGGCTAAGCTTGATTGTGCCGGGGCGATATAAAGTGAAGAATATAGATGTGTATCTTTGTCCACTATTGGAACAGCTACAACAATTGTGGATTGACATAGAAGTGGTGGATATGAGCCGACACACAGGTCGACGGAATGCTTTGATCAGAGGCATTCTAATGTGGACCATGCATGACTATCCTGGACTAACAGAATGCTCAGGTGATATATTTATACTCCTCACTCAGACACTGTAAATCTTGGTTTTTCTCAAGCTGATCTATTATCATGTGTAAACATGCAGGGCTTCAAACAAGCGGATACAGAGCATGTGTCACATGTGGACCTAAACTGAATGCACGTAGGGCGCCCTCATTGAAGAAGAAAATCTACGAAGGTCATTAAGCGTATCTTCCAGAGAATCGTGTGTTACGTGACGGCTTTTTGGGAAGAGAGCCACCGAGGATGTCTGCACAAGCATGGTTAGAGCAGAAGGAGATGTGTGATGACGGATTGCCCCCAGGGATGAAGAGACTATCTCTATGGTACGAGTTACCATACTGGCCCCGACTCATGATCAATCACTTGCTCGTTCCTAGCAGCTACACACCACTAGCTACTCCTCCAGGAGTCACTCCAGTGGACACTCCTCGATTTGAGGGTCAGACTCCAGTGGAGACACCTGACGTCCGTACCCCCATCAACACGTCGCTAGAGACCCCTACCGGGACACCCAGGTTCACGCGTCAACGGCGAGAGGGATTGCCTTACTCCGTCGACTTCAGCAGCGGCATCATCTTGGATGATGAAGGCAAGAAGGTGATTTCGTGCATGCGCGGTCTTTGCTCTCAGGTGTTTAGACACTATATACTAAACACATGGAGTGAAGTTCCAAATGATTTAAAAGACAGAGTCATCAGCATGCTTCATGACGAGTTTTTCGTTCCAACACGGGATGACCGCTTCAATGAAGACGTGATGAAGGTTCAAATGCGCGAATACTGCAAGCACAAGCGTTCCGAAGTGCAAAAAGAAATCAAGCATGGGTGGAACAAACCAGATTGGCTGGCCAAAGAAGATTGGAAGAATGCGAAGAAAGCAGCGTGCGAGAATCCCGACAAGTGGAAGCAACAAAAGGAGGCAGCCAGAACGCGAGTAGAGGCTGGGAGCTTGCACCACTTGGGGAGCGGCAGCGGGTGGGCATCATTTGAGGCCGATTTTGTAAGTGTTTTCGCATTGCTCTCTATGTCTGATAGTTTAGGATTTATGGATTTTTAAATTCTAACATAATGGATTCTTTGTATGTTTTGACAGTGGTCGATGACAGGACGTGATCCCATACCATACAAGCGTGAGTACGCACGCAGGAAGTGCTTAAACGCCCTTATGGACATTCAGAGTTCTCGCGGCGGCATGGTTAGTATTAGGGTTTATTCTTTTCTATTTGTTGTATTGTTTTATAAACGTCGCTATATGTTTATACTTACAAAAAGCTGTCTTATTGTTTTTTTTTTGCAGAATCCGACAGATACGTTGCTTGGACGCAATGAGACGTCTGATTAGACGACGTCAGTTTAGCCATAGCTAGATAGCATTAATTTCTTTTTGTCATAGCTTATGTATCATGAGACGACTTCTATACGTCTTTTTGAAAACCATGTATATTTTTTAAATAATGACAATGGTTTGTAACTATTACATTTGCAAAGTTTAACAATCAAGTGATTTTGCCTATGTGTACAATTGTCATTGATTTACTTTCATCAATTCACGTTTGTCAGTTTTTTATCTTTATTTTGCAAACAATATGTACTATGGATGATGGAGTTAATGGTTATCTATACTATAGATGAAGGAGTAAGGAATTCAGGCGGCCAGGTGTCAGCATAAGCTTCATCCGATAGCAAGTGTGCCCCCTGCGCGAAGTGAAACAGTGGACAGAGGAGAGCACAGAGACACTGTGAGAGAGAGAGAGAGAGAGAGAGAGAGAGAGAGAGAGAGAGAGAGAGAGAGAGAGAGAGAGAGAGAGAGAATCATGACAGTGCGAGCCTCATGTTCAGCACACACACTGTGGAACCCGAGGGCGATGATGATGAAGCAGACCCCAGGGCCGGCGGCGGTCAGGTGCGCTCACTGAGGTGCTAAGACCAGTGTCATCTGTGTGCGGATGAGAGAGAGAGAGAGAGAGAGAGAGAGAGAGAGAGAGAGAGAGAGAGAGAGATAATCAAGAGAATCATGATAGTCAAGACTCAGGCCAGCGCTTTGACGCAGAGAGAGAGAGAGAGAGAGAGAGAGAGAGAGAGAGAGAGAGAGAGAGCACTATGCGGAGGGAGAGAGAGACTTTGAATTTTTCCAGACATACAGAATTCCTTTGCCAGGATAAATTTTGGAAAAATACCCCTCTAATTTGTGGAAATTCCCAAAATACCCCTCAAATTTCAAAAATTCCCATAATACACCCGATATTTTGTCATAATTTCCCAAAATATCTCTCAAATTTTCCAAAATTCCAAAAATATCGTTGGTTGTGAGATTAAATTTTTCAAAAGATTAAAAAATTTGTACCTTTCATAGGAAGACTAATTGTCTATCAATACAAGATACTAAAACTAGAATTTGAGTAGGTTATGTAGGCTTTGGAGATGAATTGCTTCATTATTTTTAGATATAATTGCCCTTTTTTGCGAGGTAATTTGTGACAAATTACATGCTAAGCAATCAAAAACTGATCTTGATTGTCAGAAAAGAATAAAGGAATGATAAGCTTGAATAATTCAACCAAAATAGATATGGGGGTATTTTCGGAATTTTTAAAAATTGAGGGGTATTTTGGAAATTTCCACAAATTAGAGGTGTATTTTGGTAATTTTCCCATGAATTTTTTAAAAATCACATTGTTTCTTGGGGTCTTACACTATTTTTCTCTATTTTGGAGCGGAATTTCTCCTTTTCTGCTTGCCCTCCACCATCATTTTTGAAGTTGAAAACGACACGATATTAAGTTGAGACACATTTTTTCTCGAACATTGCCTCCCTTCAATAGGTTGTTTTGATTTTTCAACCGGCTCAAGGCTAAGTTGAGGCACACTTTTCCTCTACAGTGTCAATGACAATGACATTGCCACAAAACGAACGAGAGAGAGAGAGAGAGAGAGAGAGAGAGAGAGAGAGAGAGAGAGAGAGATTGTGTTCCCCATGGAGAGGAATCGATGATGACCATTGCTATCGCAAAAACCATTTTCCCAAACATATAAAATTCCTTTTCTTAAATTTGTCAAGAGGAAAAATTTAAAAGTAAGGTCATTTTTTCAAATTTTTACACTATTTTGCTCTATTTTGAGGCAGAATTCTCCTTTACGCTTGCCTTCAATCGGCATTTTTGAAATTGAAAACGGCACGAGTAGGTCCAGCCAATTTCTGATTTGGGTTGAATTAAAGGGCATCTAAGGAGATGTTGCACTAACGTTGAGGGCAAAAAGCAAAATGACGTGGAGGAAAGTAAGTTTGCAAAACAATTATTTTATTTTTTCAAGGTCTTATTTGATTCCACCTTCTCACTCATGCTTCTCCCTTGGAGAGTCGCACTGAGGGATTTTTTTTAATGTTCAAGGTTACACTAACAAATGGAAGAGAGAGAGAGAGAGAGAGAGAGAGAGAGAGAGAGAGCATTTCGCAGTACAGATGCTCGCTTTTGATCGGTTCTCGATGTGCAAGCATTGCCACTGCTCCCTCTACCATGCTCGTTTGCAAGGCAAGCTCGCGTGGAGTCACAGACTCTCTCTCTCTCTCTCTCGCGTGGAGGTGCAGGGAGTCTCCCATCTTCATCTATTGCTTCCGCACAGAGCCCTGGTTTCACTGCGAGGAGGATACTCATGAAAGGAGGATCTCTCTCTCTCTCTCTCTCTCTCTCTCTCTCTCTCACACACACACACACACACACGCACATGCTGTGAGCCAAGGTACGAACGCCAGACGGTATGTGTGTGTGTGTGAGAGAGAGGCAAGGTAAGGGTGGAACTCTTGTGAAAGAGTAGGCGAGGTGGGAGGGTCGATGCAACAAATGCCAAAGAGTAGGACAGGAGGGGGAGAAGTGCAGGAGGGCGTCGATTGGCAGAGTAAGGGTCAAAGCTGTGCACGTGCAGCCTATAGTGAAGAAGGGGAGGCACAAGACTGGAGCACGTGACAGAGGGGACGACGATGGTGATTGACATGATGGAGGCGCGATGAGACAGGCGGGGTTGCGAGAGGGTTGCCATTACCTGAACAGAGGAGCAGGCAGCACAGAGAGAGAGAGAGAGAGAGAGAGAGAGAGAGAGAGAGAGAGATGGACGATGGGAGACATAGAGAGAGTTATGAGGATGAGCAAGTCGGAGAGGAGCAGGGTTGGACTGTCGTGCGATGGCGGGCGAAGCATGGAGCAAGCAACCAAAGAGGGGGGGTGTTCCCTTTTCGAAGATTCCAAAAGGAATCGTGGAATCTTCTTAACTAATTAATGGCTTTTGGAGAGTATAGACCCAGTAGGGAGCCATTTTCCTTGAACAGTCTATCGCAGTAATTAGGTGGGATGCCTTGCATTCAGTAGTGGAGCGGGGGAGGCGACTCTAGGGAAGCAAACTTAGGACTCGAGGAGGATAATTGAGGTCAATGTGACTCGAGCATGACCATAGAGGTCCTGTCTTTCAGTGGAAAGGCTGCTCTCACCAAACCTTGCATCAGACAACGTCTTGTCTTTCAATGGGAAAGCTGCTATGAGGTCAGCATCCCGCCTTTCTGTGCGAAAGCTGCTCCGAGGTCAGCATCCCTTCAGTGACGAGGGCAATGATGAGGAAGATGACGCTGCTGGTGATGATGATGCAGATGAGGACCCAACTCTTGCAAAGCTCCGAAGAGTTGAATAATTCCACCTGTTCAATCATACTTTAGCCAAGGGCAATCACCCATTGGTTTAGAATTTTGCTATGCGTAGCTAAGTTTCTGTCTAAAGACACTTTAGGAGCCAGGTTTTTCGGTTCTAGCTCAGCATAGCAAACATAGGCTATTGGGCCATGGCTATGCTAGTAGATCTATACTATTATCTACTGACGTTTATGGCGGAGGTAGTAACCCTTTGCACATGTCTCTATCTACGAGATGAAGGCTAAATGCCAAAAGTGAGAGAAGCACGCGATAGAGAGAGAGAGAAAGAGAGAGAGAGAGAGAGAGAGAGAGAGAGAGAGAGAGCTATGCAGCCTGCTACCCACGCTATTCCTCGCTTCCTTGAATTTTTCCAGACATACATAATTCCTCGGAGAATTCCTTTCCTTGAATTTGCCAAGATGAATTTTTTTTAAAATTACATTGTTTTTTGGGGTTTTACACTATTTCTCTCTATTTTGGAGCAAAATTTCGAGACACAAACTGGTGAATCATATATTAAGAGCGAGCGAGACCCGCCGGTATGCGGGTCGCGCAAGCTAGTATTGTCTTGTGGGTGACTATTTTGGGTCTATATCTACCTTCACACTTTTTTTCAAAGGTGAATCAATTAATGAAACATTCAATATGGTTGATGGGTGAATGCCCTGCCACCAATTTTTTTTCCCTCTCGGGCGTCGCTATGAACGTCGCTATATAAGGCTCTGCAGCGTCGCTATAGATGGCTCTGCAGCGTCGCTATAATTGTCGCTATAGGCGTCGCTATATAGCGACGCTTATAAAGACTATTATAGCGACGCTTATAACGACGTTCCCGTATCGACGCTCTTAGTGACACCGGGGGTTATAAAAACCCAGTGTATTTCCGTCGCTAAAAGTGTCACAAGAGCACACAACCTCTTGTAGTGGAGATTTACTCGAAACCCAATATGTCATTGTTATATATTATCCCTTCAATATATTGTGCTTTGATTTCCCATCCACGTCCGTTCGGTAGGAGGACAACAAAGGGTGGGGCCATGGCAGTTAGCAACACAAAAATAGAAGGCAGCAAAAATGTGTGTGCGCAAAATGTGCATCATAGATCAAGTACATCAAGCTTTTGTTACAGACGACACTTTTTGATAGGCTGGCTTTACCTTGCCAAATCACTCTTGGTACATGTATAGCTTTGCTATCCTTGTGATAAATACTTGTTAAATTAGATGTAGATCATACTTGGCTACCTCGTTAGAGAGAGAGAGAGAGAGAGAGAGAGAGAGAGAGAGAGAGAGAGAGAGAGAGAGAGAGAGAGAGAGAGAGAGAGAGAGAGATTCCTTAAGAGAGAGAATGTTCTGTACAAGTCACAATACAGAAGAAGAAGAGCATTTCCATGAAAAAGAGTGAGTATGGTAAAGCATTTAAAACTTGGCTATCAAAGAGCAGCTGAGCATGTCATTGATTACTCATGCGAGATTAAAAAATCGCAAAACTCTTACCATGAGAAGAAGAAGAGAAAGATTTGCTGGCCTTGTTACCATTCTACTCAACTTTGAGCATGTTTTGAATGCAACAACTTTGGACACTTAGCCAAGGATTGCCCCTTGAAGTCCAATGGTACTGCAACTCCGGCACCACATGCCACCAGTGAAATGGAAACCCAAATGGAAGGGCTGGAGAAGCAAGGAGGTAGTAACGAAGGGGCAAATGCAGGGAAGGATAAAGAAGGTATGATGGATGTAAAAATTCAGGAAAAGATTGTGGAAGAATCGATTCCCATACAACGAATTTCCGAAGGTGCATGCAATAATAATAAGATCATTACTTCCGCTGCTACCCCAAAATTTATGACAGTGACAACGGTGATGGCTGTTCAAGCCCTTGGTCTGAAAAGAGCCAAAAGGGTGAAGGCAGTGGCAAGAGACTCCAAAGTACTTCAAGTCGTGAGAACACTTGAGGTGAAAGGTTCTAGTCCGTCCTCCACACCATTGAAAGGAGGGGGGTTCACTGTCCCACTGCACAATCCATTTGCAGCACTGCAAGAAAAGAAATCCCCAGACTTCGAGCCCCAAAATTCCCCTGAGACCAAGGAGAGGGAGGGGGGAATGATTCGGATGCTGAAGAATTTGTTCCTCTTTCCCAATGAACCCCTCATTAATGATGGAGTCTCTCACTATCCAAGCTTGGAACGTAAAGGGGTTGAAACCCGTAAGAAAAGTACCCTATTATGGGAGGAAATAAAAAAGGAGAAGGCAGTCAAATGCTGAGCCATCTAGGAGCACCACTTAGATGCCCATAGCAAGAGAAAGCAGGCGCTAGGAAAGAAACTAGTATTCTATGGAGAAGGAAGTAACAGTTTCAGTGGCGTCCTCAGCATTGTGTACATAGAATTGGAGCCGAAGTTGGTTCTAAACCACCCATCCTACAGAATCTTGGGGATTGGAATCAGATGGGAAGGGCATCCCTTCACCATTGTGAATGTGTACGACCCTTGCAATGTAAAAGACAGAGCTAAACTATGGATGCATCTTAGAGATACTCCTATTGAAGGTGAGTGGTTGTTTGTTGGCAACTTCAATATGGTAGAAAAGAGCAGGGATAGAACAGGATCCTCCAATATCCTAGCTGGCTCAAAAAGATCTAAATGGCAAAGTTTGTGCGAAAAATGGGCGATGATCGACTTATGGGAAATCGGCCCTTGGAATAGCACGCTTGGGTTCATCTACACAAGCCTCCAGTATGCCCGCACTGCCTCCAAAATAGACAGATGCTATTGCTCACACCAAGCTGACTGGATACCGTCGTTGATAAAGATGAAGGTAATCCCAACAAAAATTCTTTTGTATCACATACCTCTGCACATACATTTTAAGAAGAATACAGGGGAGGAGCAGACCCCAAGAGGTGGGAAAAAACTGTTAGTAATAGGGGCACACCTATTCAAAGACCCTCTTTTCAGGAACCTAACCAAGAAAGCACTAGGTAAGCTCAAAAAATATGTCCACCTCAACAAACACAATGCGTGGGACCTCTTTGCTCGGAGCATCACAACCTCGGGCCCCCAAATCAAGAAAGTTAGGGAGGTACACCTTCTGCATCTTACAGTGGAGGTACAATTGCTTACCTCCAAAAAAGAAAATGGGCTTGCTACTGAGGATGAGCACAAACAATGGCTCAAAGCCAAATCTAACCTTGCTAATGAGAAGTTAGAAGATATCAGAAAGGCAAGGCTTCTCTCCAAGGAGATTGCCCTTCAACCTGAAGCCTCTAATCAAGCTCATTTTTTTAGGGCGTTAAAAATCAAGAAGAGCCGAGGCCACGTCCGCTCGCTCGATGATGAGAAAGGGACATCGATTCATAACCAGGATGATATGGATGGTGAGCTATCTAAGTCAAATCATTGGACAGCCAGAGATCCAGTCCCAAGAAGTGGAAGAAGCTAGAGGGTCCTTACTTCAAGAAGAAGATTCCCCACTCATAAGCTAATTTCTTGGAAAGGGCATTATCCAAAGACGAATGTTCACTAGCATTGCAAGCCCTTGGCAAGGAAAAGTCCATTGGTTGGGATGGGATGATGGTGGAATTCTATAGAGAATTTTGGGACGATCTCAAGGTCCCAATCCCAAGGTTGGCCAATAAAGCCATTTTCAAAGGGTCGTTGTAGATAAGTGTAAAGAGAGGGCTTATCAAACCCATCTGCAAATAGATCTGTTGTTCTCAACTGAAATAGTGTCACCCTATAACAATGACGTCGGTGGCCTACAAAATTATTGCTAAATTTGTAGCCCTCAGACTAGCCCCTTTACTAACCAAAATCATCTCTCCCCATCAACATGGGTTCATCAACGGAAGGTCCATTTACGATAACATCTTGGTAGCAATGGTGGGCATCGAGTATGCAACTGTCACAAAGCAAGAGTGTGTTCTGCTACAATTGGACCTGGATAAGGCTTATGGCAAAATAACATGGACATATATAGAAGCCATCATGGAAGCTTTGGGCTTTGGGCCGCCCCTATGTCGTCTGGTAAGTGTACTGGGAGCTGAAAGCCAGTCAGAGCTCTTATTCAACGATAGAATTGTGGGCTCTTTTGAGGACAAAAGGTCTATTAAACAGGGATGCCCTCTGGCCCCCTGCTTTTTGCCATAGGATCACATCCTTTAATCACGACGCTTGAAGATAGTGCAGAACGAGGGGAGTTGCAAGGCCTGGTTTTTCCAGGAAATAGCCAACTCCTAGCAAAATGTTTTGCAAACGATTCTCTCCTCTTCTTGAAGGCATTCCCCTAGGTCATTAGGAAAGCTCTGGAGATTGTACAAATATTCTTAGTAGCTTTGAGGTCTTAGTGTATATAGAGAAGTCAAGGATGATCTCCCTATTGGAATGGCTCATCTGACCCTTCTGACTGGTCGGGGGAGATTGTCACAAAAGGGAATATCTTCAGACATCTGGGAGCCCCCTTGGGGGTGGAGGTAACTCACAAGTAAAGATTTGAGTGGGTGCTTGAAAAAATCAAAACAAAAATGAGTAGGTGGGAGTATGCTCTTCTCCCATTCCCAAGTCGGATAAGAGTGATAAATGCCTTTATGATTCCTTATATTGCCTTCACTAGCCTGCTTCTCAAGATTGTTAAGTATCACTGGAAAGAGTTCTTATGAGAAGGTTTTTATGGAAAAACAACACGAAATTCTCTAGGCCATGGCAATGGGCCCATTGGAAATCAGTTGCTTGGTTGGGGAATCAAGGAGGCCTCGGAATTCTAAACCTTGTGGCCCATGCAGAAGCTTGTTGCACCAAATTTGTTGTTTCCTTGGCTAAACAGGATCAAGTTCGGGCTGTCATGATCAAAGATATGATAGAAGCAGCCAAACTTGGCTCGAAAGGTGGAAAGTGGAGAGGGGTGGAGGTTCATGACAAGCTGTTAGCCCCAACGTGGACTACCCTAAGACTGGGGGCAAGCTCAGGAGAATTGGTAAGAAAATGCAATAGAGCAACAGGAGTCTTAAAGTGGGGGGGAAAAACCAGATACTTCAAGAACTCCATTTTGCATTGGTCCCCTTGGCTTCCCAAAGTTGTAGATCCGCCACAAATTCCCTATTGGATAGATACATCCAGGAAGCTGAATACTAAGGGTCTGAATCAACTGGGGCACTTCTGGGATAGTGACAACAAGAGTTGGAAAACCATTGACCTTCTGGTTAACCAATACCAACTAAATATCTTGGAGGTCTTACTGGTCCACAAAGTGAGGAAAGAGCTTGACAATATAGTGATGCCTATCTGTGATTCGGAGTTTGATTGGAATGCCTGGAAATGGCCCAAAAGCAGTTTCTTATGGAAACCCCATCCTAAAGACATTTACCATATAATGATGCATAACAAGAATTGTTCTAGCCCCCTTAACAAGATATGGAAAAAACAATGGCCGGAGGAAAGGTGGGAGCAAGTAATGGAGAACATCTGGAAGCCAAAGGTTCCGTAGCACATGAAGGTAATTTTATGGAAGGTAATTTGGGGTGCTCTACTGACGGGGGTGAAGATTCAGGATAGAGGGATTGGGTCAGATTGATGCTTGGGGTGCAGGTTGGCTAGTGAAGATCTGGCCCAATTCTTCATGGATTGTCGGACTATCAAAGGCCTCGCAGGGAAAATATGCAAGTGGGTCCAAAGAACATGGAAAATTGGCTTTTACAAGACTGATCTATTCCTTGGAGGGAAGAATTGAGGTGGTCCTGGCATCCTCATTAGCACTCAAATTGTCAGGTACTTCATCTTACATAATGTATGGCAGATAAGGAACCGCCGTGTGTTTGAAGGAGGTCTTGAGGTGGCAAACTTCACAAAAATTATACAAGAAAGAAAAATGCTAATATGGACACTCGGACGCAAGCAAAACTCGAAGGATTGGTCTAGGACTACTTGTGCCTTGTTGTTAGCAGAGGGTTCTGCCTAGGACGGGGAAAAATATTGGCTATCAGTAACTAAAAGATCTCAGAAGAACATGATAATGCACCTTATGTATAAGGATACGGGGGCGAGTTGGTTGGGATGTCTGCCCTGATAGCTGATGTAATAATGGTCCCTGGATAATGATATCATGGCTCAACATGAGCATGACAAGACCTTGTAATTATTTGGGTTGATTGATATAATTCACTTACAATTGTGAGTTTTGCTATAAAAAAAAGAAGAAGAGAAAGATTTCATCTCATACTACCAAGCAATTGAATTTTTTTTCTTTAAGGACGTAAAGAAGGCATTTTTAACCAATTGGGTTGTGGTGATATTGATGGAAGTAGCAAAGACACCTATAGATATGTTAGTAATCCATTGAGTTCTGGTGATATTGATGGAAGTAACAAAGATACCTAATCGGCGCCACCAGCATCGCGAGCACACACCTTCTCACTTTCTCCGATTTCAGTGAGCTTTGGTGAGTGTTAGTAGGTCGACAAATACTTTGGGTAACCTCGTAGAGCTTGAGATACTCAGATTTTCCATTTGGACTCATTTTTACCTCTGTTTGCACCACAGGCAGTGTTGCACATGCAATTTTGTCATTTTGTGCAAAATTTATGTTAGTACCATTTTTTTGTAAACCGCGTCCTTACCGTTTTCTTTTGGTTGTGCTACATAGCATGCGCTAATCCTGCTTCATTTGTCATAATAACTAATATCTAATTCTCCTAAATGATTTTCTCATGTTAAACTGATCATTTAATATGGGGAAGTACCAGGGGAGAAAACGCTAGAGTATTGGTTAAGCTGGCAGACCAGACACAATAGGGATCCAAAGGAGGGAAAATAGGGATCCAAAGGGGGGGCCATCTTCAGAAGAGCAATGTGCAACAATGGGCTTAAAAGACCCTAAAGTTAAGCCCATTAAGACTTCCAAAGTGCTAAGGTTCCAAAATTCAAAGGTTGTGTCCAATGGTTAAGCTTAGGAAATTTGGATGCTTTGTATATGTGTAAAAAGGTCTTCCCAAGTCCTACAAAGGAGGGGGCGAGCCCAAGAAGTAGGGGATGAGAGAGAAATACACACACACACACACACTCACTCACAAGCTTCCTTTACACACAATGGGAAAGAGGGACACATGTCAACTCCCTATCCCAGATGCCCACAAGGTGTACTCAATTCCTATTGGATGGCCATGGAGGTGGACCAATGAGAATTAGGCTAGAGTAAGTCTAGTTTAATTAATTTAAAAACACTTAATAAAAGAAACAATAAGAATTAAGCTCTCTAGAAGACTATTGGACAGTCTCCCAAGGGGTCCAATGAGCATTCAGCAACCTAATGGCTTTCTTGATTCCTATTGGCCTGGAGGCAAAGGGGTCCAATGAGAGTTTAGTTGCATTTATTAATTACTTAAAGCTCTCACAAAAGGGGAAAGTGGAACACATGTCAAAAGGCTATCACTTATGCTTCTTAATACTCATTGGCTAAGCCTGGAAAGGGCCAATAGGGTTGCAGCATGAGCAAATAGCAAGAGGGGTCGACCAAGAGAGAGAGGGGGCTGATTTTTCAAAGGAATTATGGCATACACACTCATACAAACTCATGTGTGAAGCAAGAAGACTCTCTCTCTCTCTCTCTCTCTCTCTCTCTCTCTCTCTCTCTCTCTCTCTCTCTCTCCTTCTCAAGCTTTAATGAAAAGCTTATCACCTATTCCAAGCTTGTGAGAAGGGAGGTCTACACCAACAACTCTTGGCTTAATATGAGTGATTATGTGAGGAGATGTACATCTTTCTTGTAAGACTACTCCTTCTTCCTCTCAATCTACTCTCATACCCCGCTAGCTCTCACCATCTTTGAAGGTGTGTGAGGTCTTGGGTCTGAGACTGTGAGGGGATTGATGTTGTGTTTTATAAGTGTTTTTCTTAGTTCTCGAAGCTTCCATCTTCATTGCACTAGCTAGTATTGAAGGAACACAAAGAATTGTATTGTAAAATGTCTCTCTTGATGGGAGAAACCAGCCTTTTGGAGGGGGGACCGGCTCCATGTAAATCCGGTCCTCAACTGTTCTCTCTCTTTTGAGTATTGTTCATGCTATCTAACTAAGCGTTATACTTTTTGTTGCTCTCTCCACCCAAGCACTCTTGTTATTCTCATTAGGAGTCTATTCTAATGAAATTCTCACTATGTTCATGCTTTCTTCCGCTACACACAAGTTACTAGGCCGTTAAATGTTATATCATTTCTCCTCTTTTAAGGTAATTTTCACATGAGGTGCATACATTCGCCATGGCTAACAACAGCGCATATGTAGTCAAGATGTTTGCTGCTAAGGATAGATTCAATGGGGACAATTATCCTATGTGGGCTTATATGATGCAACATGTCCTTGTGCAAAGGGCATTTGGAATATTGTGTAGGGAATTGATGTACATCCTGGTTCTGAGGATGCAGGCGATGTTGAGGACGTTGTAGGTTTTGGTGGTAGGGTTGCTCTTGCCACAGTTGTTTTGCCTACGGCTGAGCAAGCTCATTGGGATGTAAAAGATGCACAGGCTCATGATTTGATTGTGTTGTCTGTGAAGCGCATTATTACTCCTAACATTCGTTCAGCAAAATTTGCAAAACAGGCTTTGAATATGCTGCCTAGTCTTTATGCAAGTCGTAATGAGGCTAAAATTTTGTTGGCGTATAGAGGTGGATTCAAAGATTATGCATGAGAAAGATGAGATGGAAACTTTCCTTGTTGGTGTCAAGGATATCAATGAGAGACTTTTTTTGCAAGCGAAGTCATTTCTGAAAGTTCGCTTATGCAGATTGTTCTTGATGCTTTGCCAGATTCTTACCAAATTTTTGCTAGTACTTGGAGACTTATGACCCAAGAAAATTTTGAAGTTGTCAAGTTTAATGCATTATGCACATTACTGTTGCAAGAATCACTTTCAAGAAAAAATAGGGCTAAACAGCGTGCAATTGAACATGCCTTCATTGTTGCTTAGAGGAAAAGTGGTAGCAGTAATGTAGCCACTTCTTATGGTTCTCCTGTGAGTGGTAAATCACATTTCCTAATGCTTCTACTGGTAACATTTTGTCTAGGAATTTTGGTGAAAAGGAAAAAAAGAAGATGTGTTGCCATTATGGTGAAGCTAGTGATCACTTGATCAAGCACTGTCCTAAGTTGAAGGCAAAAGATGCTAAGGAGAAAAAGGCTTGTTCCACTACAAGTGCAGGTATTGTAGAGTCTTCTGTGAAAGGATATTGTGATCGTGATGTAGATGCATAATGGGCATTGTGCAGGTGCACTTATTATCCTTATGTCCATGATGCATGCATGTCAGTTGTTGCTCATGCGTGGTACTTTGATAGTGGTGCTACAAAGCATATTACCTCTCATCATGACTTAATTACCTCTCAAGGAATTCCCTCATGGGAATTTAGTCACTTATGCCAACAATGCCTCTTATCCGGTCAAGGGAGTTGGAAAGATTGTGCTGACTCTTACAAATGGTAGTTCTTTCACACTTGTTGATGCACTTTATGTACTTGGAAACAAGAAAAACCTTTTTTCTCTATCTGCACTTGCTAGACTTGGTCTTGTAGTCAAATTTATGGATGACAAATGTATAGTTCATGATTTTAGTTTTGATGATGAAATTGTTGCATTTGGTATTTTGTGTCAAGGGCTGTATGATCTCACTTTGTATGACAAGTGTGGGCAAAATTTGTGGGTGCTATGGAGTGCAAGGGAAGAAGAGAAGGGGAAGGGGATGAGAAGAAGACCTATGTTTGGTGAAGCATGAGAGAGTTAATTACTCTCTCCTCCTTATTTGCTTTATGAAGGTGATTAACATTTTGATGAGTAGGTGTATGCTATGTGTGCAAGAATGGTGGGTGTGTAAGAGATGTGTAAGAGTGGTCAAAGGATGCACTTTTCTCCCCAAAAAGGAGGTGGAAAAATTTATTATTTTTGGCCTTTTATAACTCCGACATATGATCTCCGATTTGGGTGGAGATCAGAGATCTACAATCTATGCATCAAGCTCTTTCCATAGATATGCCACATGATATGGTTTTACTCGCTAGATTTTGAATTCCATTTGGGAGGGGGAGATTTGAATTCAAACAAGCTAGCCATTTTGTTTGAATTCAAAAAATATCCTTTGATTACTTTCTTAATACTAAAGGTTTGACTTCCTTAAAATGCCAAATAAAGAGGCCCTCCTAGACCTCATTCGTCTTCCTAATGGAAGACGAAGTGCAATTCTAGATACATGACCTCCAAGAAACTGCCACTTCAGTGAACAAGAAAACGTAGCCAGATGTGGATTTCTAGTGTCCACACAACCCGCATAATCTGAATCAGTGTAACCAACTATGGATGCATCAATATCCCCAAAATGTAAGCACTTGCTAGATGAGCCCTTGATGTATCTGAAGATGTGCTTCACTACTTTTTGATGCTTTCTACCTGGATTTTCCATAAACCTGTTGACCACTCCCACTACATATGCAATGTCTAGCTGTGTCCTAACCATGGCAAACATAAGACTACTTGCCATCTCTGCCTTTTCAGCATTTGATTTGGGACAATTATGCTTGCTAAGTTTTTTTTATGCTACCATTGGGGTACTCAATGCTTTCCCCCCTTGCATATAAAAATGTTGCAAGACCTTGTGAATATACTCTTCTTGTGAAATTTCAAGTATACCACGTTTGCGATCTCTCTTGATACACATACCAAGAAAGTGATGTGCATCAACCAAACCTTTCATAGAAAAATACTTGCTTAAGACATCCTTGAGAATTGCAATTCATCTTTTGGCTTTCGGCGATGAGCATATCATTTACATACAAAATCAAAATGATGAGAGAACCATCATTCAACCTCTTTATGTACAAGCAGTGATCCTCTTGGCTCCGTACATAACCCTAGGACTGAATGTACTTATCAAACTTGAAGTACCATTGCCTTCAGCCTTGCTTTAATCCATACAAAGCTTTCTTGAGTCTACACACCAGTTCTACGCGTGTTGGCTTCTCAGGGTTTATTGCAAAATCCTCTGACTATTTCATGTAAACATCCTCTTCAAGATCCCCATGAAGAAATGTTGTCTTCACATCCATTTGGACCAATTCCAAGTCCGCAATGGCTACTAGACCAAGCACAAGATGCAATGTAGTCATCTTGACCACTAGAGAAAAGATCTCATCCAAATCCACACTTTTCGTTTGTTGAACCCTTTAGCAACCAGTCTTTCCTTATACTTAGGCTTGGGATCATTTGTGATATACTTCTTCTTGTAGACCCATTTGCATGCCAATGCATGTTGTCAATTCCCAAGTTTCCATGGCTAAAAACGAGTTATACTCAGATTGCATAGCCTCTTCCCACTTCACACTATCATCCATTTGAATGGTCTCTTTGTAGCAAGTGGGTTCACCACAATCAGTGACTAATAAATAGTCCAATCCAGGCTCAAACCGCTCAGGTGAAGGAGATGTACGAGTAGATCTCTGAAGTGCATGACTGCTAGATTCCTCTCTCTCTGGAGCAACATGTGTGTCTGTACTACAGGAGGGTGCATCACTAGCACGTCTAGCATTTTGTGTAACTTGCGGTGAGGAAACATCCTTTACTCAGTACTCTGCAATACTCAATGTATTTCACTTGCTTTTTATGCATCTTAGACTTATTGAATATCACTTGTGAGCTGCGTATGACCTTCTTTGATTCCGGGTGCCAGAGACGATATCCCATCTCTCCGTCTACACCATATCCAATGAAGATGCACTTGTGTGATTTGGGGTCCAACTTTTGTCGAAGCGCTTTTGGCACATGTGATAATGCCTTACACCCAAATACAGTAATTTGCCATAATTGGGCTCTTTGCACGTCCACATCTCCTATGGAACCTTGTACTTTAGTGATGTACTAGGTGACCAATTGATCAAGTAAGCAACCATCGTAACAGCTTCTCCCCAAAATTCTTGAGGTAATTTTGTCGTAGCCAACATAGAAGTGACCCACCCCTGAATGGTTCTATTCATTCTCTCAGCCACGTACCATTTTGGGTGGGTGTGTAAGGCATGGCAAACTATCTTCTAATGCCTCTTTTATTGCAAAATTCTTTGAACTTAGAGGAAATGTGCGCGCCTCCATTGTCACTGTGCAAAGCTTTAAGATTTCTACCTGATTGGTTCTCGACGAATGCTAAGAACTTCTAAAAGACACTAAAGACTTCTCTCTTTTTCTTCAAGAGATAAACCCACACCTTTCTAGTAGATTCATCTATGAATGTTAGGAAGTATAATGCTCCCCCTAAAGACTTGACTAGCATAGGTCCGTACAAGTCGCTATGAACGAGATCTAGATGACTTCCTAACTCTTTGTCCAAAGGCGATGATGTCAACCCAGTCTATTTGTCATAGATGCAATGCTCACATAAAGAGAAATTAGAGTAATCTAACACATGGATATAGCCAAAATGCTGCAAGACTTTCATTCCCTTTTGACTCATATGTTCTAGCCGCCTATGCCACAACTCTATAGACAACATCTTAGCTACACAAATAGAATTCTCTTTCACAAAAGAGACATAAAGTGAGTACAATGAGCTAGACTTTTGGCCTTTAAGCATAACCATATTTTCCTTCTCGATAATCCAAGAGACAGGAGCAAATATGGTAGTGTAACCCAAATCATCTAGCTTTCCAATTGACATCAAACTCTTTGTCAATTTAGGTACATGTGTGACATTGTGCATCATAAACTCTGTGGCATTACACATATAAAACTTGATGCTTGCCACACCGCATATATCAAGCTCATAAAAATTGCCTAGCTTCACCATGCCATGTGTGGTAATGTATGTAGAAAACCACTCCTTGAGAGGAGTCATGTGAAATCTAGCACTCGAGTCCACAATCCAATTCTACACATAACACTCATCATGAGCTTACAATGCATCAGGACATCAACAATCTGATGTGAAAATAACCACATCATTTAGCACATTTAAAACTGTCTCAATGGTTGGATACTCAACCACATCAAGCTCTTCAATCCTCACGTTGCTTTTAGGTTTGTCAGACTTTGCTTTCTCTTTGCCCTTATCACATTGCATTGTGCAGCAATCTTTCTTCAAATATCCCTTTTTATGGCGGTAGTAACACTCTACATTTTGCATGTCTTTGTCACGACTCTTGCTACAACCTTGCCTGCAATTCTGTGAATGATCGCAGCTACGACCACGCTACTTCACGATTTCCACTAGCCACATATGCATCACCGAGATTTCCATTAGGTGAAAATTTACTTATGGTTGTGTTGAATGTATCCCATGACAATGGTAGCAAACATAGCAAGAAAATGGCCTTCATTTCATCATCAAAATTGAGACTTTTTGAAGTAAGCTGTGAAAACATATTTTTGAAATTTTTCAAGTGAGAACTAACATTACTGCCTTCTTTCATGTTCATGTGCATCAATTTCTTCATCAAGAAAACCTTGTTCTAGGTGTTGTTGCCATCCCAAGCCTGACATATACCATCCCACAAATTTTTTGGTATTGGTCTTATCCATTATGGTAAAGTAAATGGGTTCGCCAAGTCGTAGGTGAATGGTTGCCATAGCACGCTCATTCAAGTCATCCCACTCATCATTAGTGTACCATTCTCTCTTCTTGCATGCAAGGGTGATATCAAGCCTTTGTTGATCAAAACATCTCGCATACGCTGTCTCCAAATGACAAAGTTTGAGTCATCAAACTTTTTGATGTAGTAATCTTCTCTTTTGGAAGCACTACTCACAGCCATGATTAAGAGAATGTAGCCAAAAACTTTATGGCGAATTGTCTGGGACAATTTTGACAGAGAATAGGAGCAAAAACTCAAACCAAAATGTAGTACAATCACTTTGTAAGAACAACTAGAAGTGCCAAGAACGCATCAAATGGACTCGCCGAAAAAATCCGGTAGAGTCTCCTTTAAATAAGGAGTCAAAACTCAACTCAAAAAAAAAAACATAAACTGCTCAAAATAACCACTAGTCATATAATGCAAAAAACCACTGCCGTGTGACCGCCAAGTCGGCATGAAAAGCACAAAAAATAATCCAAATATTGTCCGATGGCGAGGATACCGTAAAGGGGAACTCCAGGTACCTGTATCACCGAAGGGATCTCAACATTTGAGAATACCCTAGCTCAAAGAAAACCTCACGTTATTGACCCTCCAAAGGCTAATGCAGGCATTAAAGGACTAGCCACAATCTTACAAAGGGCTCTTCCGGTCCGAGTCTTAGAAATGGCTGGAAAAACTGCCAAAATAGACAAAAAATGGTTCCACACGTAGTACAATAGGTAGTGTCCGCAACTCAATGTACATGAGTGACTGCGCTCAAACACGCACCAAGAACTATTGCATGAAGTAAAAGTGATCCCTACGGGCATATCTGCTCTCAAAAGAGCTCATTAACACTAGGTGTGCTCACACAAAAAAAGCATCTGTCCGTAGAGAAACTGTTGTAGGAATGACTGCTAAAAATTTCCTGAAAAAGTGTTGTGTCTATAAGTGTTTGGGAACCTGAAGAATCTATGTAAACGGGCTCAAAAGCCCCCTGTAACGTATAACCTACATGTCCATGTCGGTATGTGCGGATTTCCGCCGCCATGCAAAAATGCGCTAGTTGAATAGCCGCTAAAAAGTGCTTGCATTCAAAACGGTAGAGGCATCTCACCCGTGCATGATGCAAGCACGACTGTCTGTGGAAAAATGCTCGACTGTGAGAACGCTCAATGTCGGGGTCAAAAATTTACCCGTGTAAAGAGTGTCGCCAAAAGCGGTGTCAATGTCAAGTCGTAGACGAAAGTGCTCGTCAAAGCTGGAAGCCTAAAGATGATCTTAAAGACCACAAACCAAAGATATATCAAATCTATCTCTCTCTCCTGCTCTCTCACCCTCTAATCGAGGCCGAAGATCGCTGGATGCCGCCGATCAGGTGTCGATGTCAAAATTGGAGCTATACGTCTCTCTCTCTCTCTCAATGCTTGAGAATAGTGTCGGAGATGCCCATACACCCGTTTTCTCTCTCTCTCTCTCTCTCTCTCTCTCTCTCTCTCTCTCTCTCTCTCTCTCTCTCTCTCTCTCTCTCTCTCTCTCAAGCTTGGTCGTGTGTGAGCCGAGATGGAGAGTTTGGGTGCTTGGCAGGAACAATCTCTTGCACACACTATTGTGTGTGAGCTTAATTAAAAAATTGATTTCTTTCTGCATTGTCGAATGCTGCCAAAGCTGATGATTTTGTAGTATTGACGAGCCACATTAAAAGAGCGGTGTGCCTCATTACTATATGGCACGGCTCCAGCAAGCAGGGGGGATCTATGGTGGGAAAGAGAAGTAGAAATCACAATGCAATCTCAGCCATCCATCGACACGGTGAATTAGGGGTAAACTAGGGAGTGAACTAAGGGTGAACTCGGAGCAAAAATGGCATCCCGAGTTGACTCCTAGTTCACTCCCCTAGCTCACCCGCCTCTCGTGTGGTGAACTAAGGGTGAACTCGGAGCAAAAATGGCGCCTCGAGTTCTCACCCCCCTAGTTCACTCGCCTCTCTCATGGGACGTCTCGGTTGCAACATGAATTCCCTACCACCATGGTAGCGCGCGTCGCTGCCCATGTTGGCATGGCACATGATCACACCCTAGTTTACCCGCCCCTACTTCACCCTTAGTTCACCAACCCCTAGTTTACCAACCCCTACTTCACCCTTAGTTCACCAACCCCTAGTTTACCCGCCCCTACTTCACCCCCAGTTCACCAACCCCTAGTTTACCCGCCCCTAGTTCACCCTTAGTTCACCCCCACTTCACCCTCTAGTTCACTCTTAGTTCACCCCCTGGTTCGCGCCCCTAGTTCACCCCCAGTTCACCGCATGATCCGACGGCTGAGATTAAATCCGCCTCACCCCCCAAAATTTAGGCCCTAGATCCCCTCTAAGCCAGAGTCGTGCCATATAGTGACGAGGGAGGGTGTGTGGGTCCTGTGTGTGCTCAGGCCTTGCTTCAATCAACGATCCTGCTGCTCTCTGATTGGCCTCTTAATGCTATTCATCACACAATACACGATGTCTAATTTGACTACTAGGCCCCAAATGCTTTGCTTTGAGTGCCTCTCCTTGATCACTAAATGTCGAGCTTTGATTTGCTTGCACTAATCCCCTTGCTCGGCCCTAACTGCCTTGGCTTTCCTTGCCTTGGATATCTAATGCTTCCAAGATTCCTCTAGCCTCTTGCTTGGTCCTACACAGATTGCCCGATTGCTTCTTTACATTTGCTGTTGCACCTGGATGGAGCCCGGTTCTTGCAGAAGCTATCCCCCGATTCCTTGCTCTGCTTGGATTTCGTCTGCTCAAGGCCTCAAATCTCCTTGATTTTTGTTGCTATACAGAGCTCCCAAAATCTCTCCAAGATTCCCAGCTCGGGGTGGCTTCATGCGATTAGGGGGTGGGAGATTTTGGGGCTCGAGAACCGTGCTCCTAGGCTTTGATACCACTTGTGGGTTCTATGGAGTGCAAGGGAAGAAGAGAAGGGGAAGGGGATGAGAAGCAGACTTGTGTTTGGTGGAGCATGAGAGAGTTAATTAGTATCTCCTCTTTATTTTCTTTATTAAAAAACAAATGGGTAAGTGGGCGGGCGCCTGCCACAACCCGCCCAGGGGCCTGAAACCCAACAAAATTTTGCAAATGTAGTTGTGGATTCAAAGGCTATTTCAGATGCAAATTGGGCATCTAAACTTTGCTAGTTTGATGCATTTGCAGCAATCTGATATGGTTGCTTCTTTGCCTCTTGAAGCACCTATGAAGCATGTTTGTAAAGGTTGCATTTTTTGGGTAAGATGTAGCGATCGAAGTTTCCGAAGGATGGCTCGGTTAGGGCTACATGCAAGTTGCAACTTGACCATAGTGATGTTTGTGGGCCCATGCAAAATACGTCCTTGGACAAATTACCTTTAGTTCGTGACTTTCATTGATGATTACTCCAGGCATGCATGGGTAAATCTGCTTAACGCTAAGTTTGGAGTGTTTATGTGGTTCAAGCAATTTCTAGCTATGGATGAAAATGTCTCTAAATGTACTATGGGTACCCTCCATTCAGATCGAGGGGGGGGAGTATAAGTCTCATGAATTTAATGCATTTTTGGCTAGGCGTGGGATAAAACACCGATGTACAGTGCTGTATACACCTCATCAAAATGGTGTTGATGAACGAAAGGACAAGTCGCTTATTGAAATGGCACGATGTATGGTCAAGAGTCAAGCTTTAGCACATTCATTTTGGCTCGAGGCTATCACATGTGCCACTTATGAATCGAAAATCAAGTAGCCCTCCAGGTGTATGTTTGTGAGCAAGGGAGGACCAATTATTCCTAGAAGGCCCTTGTACCTATTTTTCTAATCTTTATTCCTTTTTGACAATGATGATCCGTTTTTGAGTGCTTAGGATGTAATTTGTCACACAACACCTTATGTCTTAAAATAATGAAGCAATTCATCTCCAAAACCTGCAAAACTCTCAAGTTCTAGTTTTAAGATCTTGTATTGATAGCAACGTTGGGTGGATCTGATGTTGTCCAAGTTGCCATAGATGGTCACCTCCATTGCGAGCACACATAGAGAAAGACAACGAGATGCACAGATGCTATAGTCAATCTGCAAGGGAGAAAGAGATATGGGGCTTCAGAGAGGGCAGATAATGGCGAGCGACAATCTCTCTCTCTCTCTCTCTCTCTCTCTCTCTCTCTCTCTCTCTCTCTCTCTCGTGCGTACGCACATAAAGATTTTCTCCCTCTCGGACCATTTGTCTCTCCTCCGCTCTCGTTTCTGTATAGGTAGTCCCTAGGTGGAGGTGCAACATGCCAGGTTGTGGCGATTGCTGATCGGGCTGCCTTTTGCTCGCATGTTGATGGCCATGCTATGGTGCTTGCTGCCCGCCGAGCTTAGTCATAAAGGCTTGTGCTCATGTAGCACTCCTGGCGAGTGAGATCGAGTGATGGTGCAGAGGGAAGGGATCAGTCTCTAGGGCATGGGGCGATGGCACTGAGATCGGGAGGGGGAATCACACGCGTGGATCACCTCTATCTTAGATTTGAGTATTGAAATCCATTAGCTTTTAGGGTCGAAGGAATCTTCGATGGAGATAGATCACGTTGATGGAGATAGATCACGTTGATGTTAATGCACAATTATTGCATTAATTGATGGAGATAGATCACGTTGATGTTAATGCACAATTATTGCATTGCTCTTTCTTAGGTTTAATGTATTCTTTTATGTGGTTAGTGTGGAGGGATATAAAATGGTTTTTTAATAGCCACTTCATAATGTGACTTTTGGTTTATGTTGGCAATGCCTTTTTTTCCAAGCCAATTTGGATGTTTTGGGTCTCTCTCGGGGTTCATTAGGAAATATGTAAAATAGCACGTGTGAACAAAATATGGGATATATAATTAGGTGCATTTGTATAAAAATGTACTTACATAAAGGGTTTTTAACTGAGAAAATGAACATTTTCATACATAAGGGCTGATTTTTTTACAATAATTCACACATAAGGGATACATATAATACTTGAAAATATACATATAAGAGATTATTTAAATATCTTTCGTTCGCACGTGCTATATGCAATGTTTATATAGTGGACTCCCCGAGGGTCCTCTATTTATGGTTGGTCGACGCTTTTACCAAGAATAGAGGTAAATATTAGTGTTGATTATTCTTTTGGTCTATGTTAGTGAGTGAGTGTGTAGGAAATATAGATCTTTTTTTACATGTATGCCCAACATGTGTTTTTTTTTTTGGCCTACTAGAAATTCCTTAGAGGAAAAGGGAGTAAGGCGTATATTTACGTGATGTTGACACTTGTCCAATATTTTAACATCCAGACACATTTGTATGTCCGAAGAGTAGAGCGACTCATAAGACTTTTTCCTTACGAGTCTTGGTAGCCTGTGTAGTCTCAGCTTATGTGCCGCTAATACTAAGATCTTTGCATAACATTTGTAAACAAACTGTGTTTACCTAGATGCCAAATGAAGCAGACGACTGACCTTACAGAGGATTCAAGTAAGGAGGTCTTGCACCGAGGACGAGAGGCCAAAAGCATTGAGCCTCAGTTGGTTGCAGAGGAGGCGCTGGTGAAATGGTAGAGGTGGGAGCATCACAAGAGAGCTTTCCAATGACAAAATGGAAACTTGAATATGTGTGTTTATATATACATTGCGAGAGAGAGAGAGAGAGAGAGAGAGAGAGAGAGAGAGAAGAGGATAGTCGACATGAAGCAACAAAGATCTACTTCTAAATGCGGGGTACATATTTTCATAAAGTCATTTCATGGAAAACCATCAGATCGTTAGTATCAGTGACTTTATTCAATCTATTACATCTGTGACAAAAGAGTGGAGTGGCCCCCTCTTATGCGACATGCACCGCACCAATTCAATCCGCTAATTTGACGTACACTTAAGGAATAGACATTGCTAAAAGTCCAAAAGCCTAAAGGTTCTCTTAAAATTGAGGAGAATCTGTGAAGTCTTCATGCCCCATCCACTTTGTATTGAGAGTTTGCATCCCTTGACCAAATTGTTGGTGGACCTATCTTACCCTTCTACTGTTTTTCTTGTGATGTGGGACATGTTGGTTGTTGCTCTAGCCTCCTGTCCATGAGTACATCACTCAAAATCTTTGGACCTCTCCAATTAATTATCAAATTATTTCCTTGGTTCATTTCGTTGGACATTTCTAGAGGGCATGTCTATGTTCCTCACAACCATAGCACTTGTCCTCTTTGAAGTACTTAGCATGTTGCTTTTTTGCCAATTTGGGCCTTGTGAATTTTTATTTATTTTTGTCCTTCTTCTTTTTCTTGGAAGAATCCCTTCCCATTGACTTGGACTCTCGCTTGTCCGTTGGATAGGTCAACGAGTCAGGATGCATACCAAAGCCTTCCTTGGCATGTGTCATAAGCCTTTTAATTGATATTGACTTTTGCTTCACTTAATATCATTGAAACTCCTGTGGGATTCCACAACAAAATCTCTCTCCTTGCTCCTGAAAGGAAATCTTATCTCTAGCAATAAGCAACCAAAGTATCGTCCTTTGTCAGCCTCAGATGATGCCAAGCCGTGACGATGTCCTCTTCATGCTCCTTCATTAGCCATGCCAAAGTGAAGAGTCTTTTGAACTTTATCCACTTCTTTGGATGGACATCAGTGTCGACCACCATTCTGTGCATTACCTTTCAGAAAGAACATCACCTTTTGTACCTTGAAGGCTTAGGAGAAATATCTCCAAGAGAAAAGAAATGTAAAACTATTGTTTGAATACATGAGCTTGATGTCCATCCTAGAAGCTTGGAAAAGTGTTAAACTTAACTTAAACCCATCCTTGAACTCTTTGGTCTTTGTTTTCTTGTTCTCATTGATTGAACTCTCAAAAGAGGATGAGGTCTTCTCCTCTTAATTGCTAGAATTCTTTTTAGATTTTTTCTTGGATCTTCTTTTCTTGCTTTCCTTGGTCTTTCTCTGCTTCTTTCACTTTCTCTCATCCTCATTGAAACTAGAGGAAGAGGGACTATCAAAACTTTCTGAAGACGAAGACAAATCAGGGTCATTGTCAAAACAAACACGTTCCATGGATCTACTGTAGCCACCTCAAAAGTCAATTTCCAGCCTGATAATCGAGGTAGTCCATTGTTTTGCCTTTCTTTTGAGAGTTCTTTGTGCTTTTCATCAACTAATTGATCCTCTTATCCAATGCTTTGTCAAATTCTCTTGCGAGCATTTTTCTACACTTGTTTTGCATTCTGCTTTATTGCTGACTTGAGAGGTGAATGGACAACATCTTGCCATTGTGAGTGAACCTTGTCAAGTAGATTATGCTTTAGGTACTTCACATACTTTGGGTCCTCATAGTACTTGATCATTCGCTTCAGGTGCCAACCTAAAGTTGACATCTGTTCTCCATCTTGTTGAGATCCCTCACCAAAAGCTTGCCAGTATCTTCCAAATCCTCGAAAGGAGGCTTACTTTCATCATTGGTTTCCTCTTTTCCCCTATTGGGATTGGGATTTTCTCCATCTCTCTGTGGACGAGTAGTCGAAGCGGTATTAGATTCACTGCTAGAACCCATGTGTGTTGTAGAAAAAGGATCAACCCTTTGTCGAAGAAGAATCATTTGAGCTCTAATACCACTCTAACATGCTTGGACACGCCAAGAGAGAAATCAATAGCAACACAAAAATAGAAACTGCAACAACTAAACTTTAAGAGAGAGAGAGAGAGAGAGAGAGAGAGAGAGAGAGAGAGAGAGAAGAGAAGAGATTCAACACGAAGCGATAGAGTTCCACTTCTAGATGTACTCGCCTCAAAGATCGGTGTACCTTCTAGTATTTCTTTCATTATTGCTTCACAAAGGTAGTCAAAATCATTCACAGGAAAGTCTATATGTCCCCAAAAGAACACGACTCCAATAGCTAGCAATGGTATAAACTTTTGCGTTTTGAGACAGTTTGTGCAACTCCATGATTTTTGGGGGTTCTGTACAAATTTCCATGTTAGCAATCTGCACTTTTAGGGGTGGCCGTGAGTAGGTCTTTTAGAATTTGGGCACTTCAACCATTTTCACTCAAGTTAGTCAGGGTTAGGTTTAAAAACCCTAACCCTGGATGCCACGTCAATAACTTGTGACACAAAACGCAAAGTAGATGCAAGAAGCAAGTGAAGAACCATACCCAAATTCAAAATGGTTGCACTCTGGTCATAATAGCCCTTGATAACTTTAGGGGACTAGTATTATGAGGCTCCAAAGGATCACAAAGATGGTCTCTTGGGGCAATGATTTGAGCCAAGCAAAAGTATGCAAAGATTGCTTCCTTGGCACAAATGCGATCATGGATGCATTGAAAGAGGATGTTTCTTGGTTTGATGTCAAAATGGACAATACCACAAGAGTGGTAGCTGGCAAGAGTGCAAGAGAGGCTAGAAAAGGTGGTATTAGCCTCACAATTACTGAGCTTAAAAAGAGGAGGATGAGCGTTGAGCTTGGCGAGAAGATTGCCACCATCATAAAAGGTGGTTAGGAGATGGAAATAGTTATCGTCGCCCTCAAATGTGGACATGAGAGGGAGGACATTGGGTATATTGCACAGGTCTTGAAGCACGTCCACCTCCCATTCAAGCTAAGTGTTTGCAAACACCTGCGTAGGGCTCAAACTTTGTTTTCTTGCACATGAGAGGTCTTGACCACGAGTTGAGTCTATTGAGTCTATCTCGTAGGGGATGCAAAAGAGTCAAGTCTTGGAAGCTTCTTACTGCGCTAGAGCTAGGGTATGATATGTCGACATGCGACTTGATGGCTTTTTAGGGAGACCTATTGTGTGCGAGTTGTGTGGTCTCTATAGAGGAGACAATGCCTTGCCCACCTTGGCCTACTTATATATAGCCTACAAACCGGCATGGCTGTCAAAGGTGGGGCAACAAAGGGGTTAAGGAGCCAAGCTTGCAACTCAACCTGGCTAGTGTGTTGAAACTTTGTCTTCCATCCCTTTTGGAACATGAAATGGCTGGAAAACATGACGCTAACAACTAGAGGTATTTGTCTTATGTTTAATTAGCTTGTAGTATATCTTACCTTTGCTAGCAGCCAATACTTGCCATGACATGAGCCAACCACTTCCACTTATGGACACTCAAAAACAAATAAATAATATTTTTAGCTATTAAAAAAAGAAAAGAAAAGGGAAGGTATCTCTATGGCATTTTCCCTTTGGTCATGCCAAAAACAAGTGACATAAAACATCGTGGTTATATACATACATGGCAGCTTTATTTTTGCAATTTACCCATAATATAGGTTAAGCCTTAATTCAATCGAGAATGGATTATATTTATTTATACAAAGGGTTTTTAAATTATACCTAAAATTAATATAAGGAAGAAAATACATCAGAAAAACTTACATAGGGATTTAAATATGGCCTTCCATTCACACGTGATAAATGGCATTTTCTCTAAGTGGACGCCTCAAGATATACAGAAGGGTATTGTAAGACAGAATAAAGAAAAAAAATTGCAGATTGAATAAGAAAAAGGTGTATTTTATTTGTCAAAAATTCATAAATGAAGAGTTTAGAAATAGTCCTTGAACACACACAATATACACTATTTATATATATTGACCATCTCTCTCTCTCTCTCTCTCTCTCTCAAACCGAGGATGGTAGCATGGGGTTGGGGCACATATTGGTAGGATTGACATTTGTTAAGAGGGGCAAGCACCACTCTGCAAAACGCAAGACTTCATGAATCACCATTTTATATAGAGACCCACACTTTCATGGTTGGTTTAAAGGGAACAGAACGGGATGGGAATGTCTTGTTAAGTTTGAAGCTTAATTCACCCCTTGTAATTTTTTGTATAAAAAATGCACATTTGTGAGGCCCCCATTATGAGGAGAATCCATTGTGCGAGAAGAAAAATCACTCGCGGGAAACTAAAATTATCACGGTCAATCTCGGCTTCAACGAAATATTATGGACGGATGGCAACCGAAAAGTGGTCCAAAAACGGCCGATCGTTTGGCCGGTTGGCTGGTGGGGCCCGATAGTCAATGGCCGGTGGCCGATGGTCAGAAGTTAATGGTCGGTGGCCAAATTCAATGGCCGGTGGCCAATCTCAAAGGCGGACTTGTCTTCTCAAGGACGGTCACCCATTGGCGGATTCAAGAGTCCAATTTGGACTTGTCTACACAAGGGCGGCTACACACGCCTGCCTCTCATGAGAGAGGACAACCCTTTTGGCCTATAAAAGGAGGCCATTTTTACACACATTTCCGTGCGTGAAGTTGATGCAATAAGGTGGGTATGAGGTGGTGAGAGTGAAACAAGGAAGGAGCTCCATTAACACTAGTTTGGTACCAAAATAGGACAATTAAGTGTCCTTATTTTACAAATTTAAATGCTATTTGCATTAAACAATGTATTTAAAAAAATCTCTTGATATGCTTAAATATGTTAGCTAGAGGGTCTTTTAAAAATATAACCTTGCATTTTAAAATCTATCAGGATCAAGAACTATACTCGTCAAGTTGACCCTCGTAAGATTGCAATTGATGCTTTGAAGAAATCAACTTTATAAGCTCAAGAAAAAATGAAACGACCTTGTACAAATTTTTACGTGGCTTTTCAACAATTTCGCTATAGATAATTGAAAGTTTCATATGCAAAAAAAATCACTTTAGAGAATATAAAATAATAGAAAGTCCTACGTGTTGATATTAACATTTCAAGCATATCATTCTATACAAAGGAATTGATGTATTTGTGAGTTTTAGAAAGTGATACATCGCTTACCCTCTCCATTGAGAACTCAAGGTGGAAAGTAGAAGGGCTTTGGTATGCAACAATTATTGTATTATTTTAAATATCCAAAACTACGTAAGAGAAAACTTTGATATTTTTATTCTTGAGACATAAGCATTTAAAACCTCAAATAATATCAAACTTTCCACGTGGATCAACTAAATGTATCAAAATATGTGATGCATACACAATTGGGGCGCCTAAAACCTTGGTTTCTATGTTATTATGGAGAACTCAAGATTTTCAGAGCTTTTGCACAATAAAAAATTCAAAATAGAGTTCAAGCAACGAGATTTAATCGAGTAAGGGAGCTAAAAAAAATACATAGTTTCTTGGTTTCAACATATAAAGTCATTTGTAGTTATCAAACTGCACTAGAATAGGCCTAATTCCATGAAGGGACCTTTGGAAGACCAAAATTATGCTCTTATTTGACACCTGCTCAAGTTTGAAATTATGTCTATAACTCGCATGTGACTTGGAAACTAGTCTTTGCAGGGCATTCCATTGTTTTGTAACACTAAGTACTAACACTTGGATTTTATAAACATAAAAAAGGCCATCTCTACAAAAAGATATAAGAATTTTATGATTTTTTTGGTAAAATACCTTGAAATTTTACAAAAAATTATGACTTAACACTTACCATAATTCTCTCCATAGAGATTGTATTTTGACATAGAGAAAAATCCAATGTTTTCTTTCCCTCATAACCAACCTATGGTAGAAGCAAGGTGTAAAAAATTTCTTTCTACCTTGACAAATAAACTACCAAAACTTGCAAAGAAAACAAGAACTTTAGTATTTCAGGACACTTAACTATCCAATTATAGAACTAGTGTTAAGGGAATAATCCCTTTGTAATCTACTTCTTGTTTGAAGTACTAAAGCAATTAAATGGCTACTTTCCCGTGGATGTAGCCCACTCTCTCTCTCTCTCTCTCTCTCTCTCTCTCTCTCTCTCTCTCTCGTGTGTGAAAATTAAGTAAACTACTCAATTATCTAGTTAGCTACGTCCTATTTCCTAACAACTGGTATCAGAGCAAGGTGCTCGTAGCTAAAGTATCTTAAGGAAAGTAACAAAGCAAAGTTGGCTCGTAGCTAAAGTATCTCAAGGAAAGGATTCCTTGAATTGAGTGCGGGAATAATGGCAGAGGAAGGTAGGCTCAAGATCGAGAAGTACAACAACAAAACTACCAACATTGGAAGATACAGAGTGAAGGCTATTTCTACCAGAAGGACCTTTATCTGACATAGGCAATCCTACAAAACAATGGCAGATGAAGCATAGATTGTTCTTGGTTGAAAGGCATTAGAAAGGCTAAGCTTGGCGTCAAACGGTGGCCTTAAACGTTTCGGAGATGAAGACCACGGAGGACTTAATGAAGTCACTTGATGGCCTCTATGAGAAACCATTGGCATCCAATAAGGTATTTCTCAGGAAGCGTTTGTTCAATTTAAAGATGGTAGAGAATGGTTTAGTTGCAGAACATCTAAATGACTTTAACACCAATATAAGTCAACTTCGACCGTGAAAATCAATTTCAATGACAACATGCGAGCTCTCCTTATACTATTGTCTCTATAGGATAGTTGGGGAAACCTTGTGATGGTTGTAAGTAGCTCTATCTCTGGCACAAATAGTCTTAAGTTTGATGAGGTTGTGGATGTTCTCCTAAGCAAGGAAATGTGAAGGAGAAGCACAGGTGAATCATCAAGTGTTGCACTATCAGTGGAAACAAGAGAAAGGCCTAAGGAGAGGTTCAAAAACCAAAAGGGTCGTGATCACTCAAGGCGGAGCAAGTGACACACAAAGTCAGTTCTTAAAAGTTGAAACTGCGGAAAGAAGAGCCACGTCAAGAAGGATTGCTAGTCCAAGAAGAAGAAGGAGTCGGAGTCTAAAGACAACAAACCAACATCGAAGGCCAATGTGGCAGGTAAAGTAGAGCAAGCGGTTCTAATTCTCTCATTAGACAATGTGTCTTATTCCTGGATAGTAGATTTTGGGGCTTCATTCCATGCGACACCACACAAGCAACATTTCCAAGATTACACCAAAGGTAATTTTGTGTATGTATACTTGGGAGATGATGAAGCTTGTGAAATTTTTGGCAAAGGTACAGTTTGTGTCAAAATTGCTAACAAAAATGAATGTAAGCTTAAAGATGTTAGGCATGTTCCTTCTCTTCACAAGAATTTGATCTCTACAGGACAATTGAACGATGAAGGTCATTCAAAAACGAACGGTGGAAGATCTCAAAAGGATGTTTGGTGGTTGCCAAAGGAGAAAAGGTTGGTATACTTTACTTGTATATTGTCATCTCACAATCTTCATCTTTGGCAACAACTATAGAAGTTGACAGTGTGGTGTGGCACTATCCGCTTGGGCATACGGGTGCCAAAGGAATGCAATTCCTTCAGTTAGAGAAGCTTCTACTAGGTTTGGAAGAAGTGAACTTAGAGTTCTGCGAAGATTGTGTTTACGGTAAACAAAAGAGTGTAAAATTTCAAAAATCCAAAAACGAAAGGAAAAATAAAAAACTTGAGTTGGTTCGTTTTGATGTTTGGGGTCCTGCAAGTACACCATCACATTAGGAGAAATATGGACCTTGCGTGGGCCTTGTAAGGAATCCTAAATTTAGGGATTAAGGCTAATGTTGTGTGGGGTTCAGGGGACAAGGGCATTGAAGAAGGTAGTTTTGAGTAGACTTTTCTAACTTTTTTTTAAAGACAAATGTAGGATGTGGACCTAAGGGGTTACTTTTTCTCTCTAGATTTTTTAAAGTGAAGGAAGTATAGGGGTGTGACCACATCAGCAAAAACGTGGGTCACTAAGAGTCAAAATTTGACTTTTTAAAAAAAACTCATTTTTACTTATTTTTTACTTAAAACTCCCTCCCAACATATATACATATCCAAAAATCATTTTTTGACCCTTTTTTTTACCTACAAGCCTAAAAAGTCAATTTTTTCAAAAAACTTTTTTTCCAAAAAGTAAAAAACACTTTTTTCTCTTCTCTTCCACCCTCCTCTCTCCCTCTCCTCTCCCTCCCTGCCTCTACCTTCCTCCTCCTCCCCAATCTCTCCCTCCCCTCCCCCTTCTCTCCTCCCATCTTTCTCCCTCCCCCTCTATCTTTTCATCCTTTGCTTTCTCATGCAATAGCTGCCATGGTGCTCACGAAAATCACAAATTGTTTGCTTCCACCACCACGTACTCCGCACACCAAAAGCATACATATTCACTTACCCACGACGTTTGCACCGAAGGCCGCATATGAGGGTGATCAAAGGTCGTCACAAGAACGTCGCACCACTGGTGAGGCGAATGTTGACATTTGGATGGATGGCCATTTGTACCCTTACGATCCTATAAGCTGCTTCCATCCATCCTTTGATAGCCTTTCAACATTTCTTCAATAGCTTAAGAGGGGAGAAGTAGGCTTGTTAGGCTATTTCAAGTGGTTATGTATGGGTGCAGGTGCTTCTTTGTATATGTGGATGCACAAATGTCAAGCTTTTCACCTCAAGATGACAGTATTACAAGAGAGTATTGTCTCTTTGGAGAGGGTAATTGAAACTCTTCAACAACAAATGCAGAAAAATGATTCCCACATTATGAAGCTTGCCAACACCATCACATACTTGAAAGAAACACCCCTTGGTGCAAGGGAACGCAAGCGCACGTATTCATCCATTGAAACTCTTGCACATTTCGGGGGAGCACACAAGCAACGAGTGACAGCCACAAGGTGATTTGGTCTTTACTTGCATGATGCATTCTTACTTCACACTATTTTTTAACATTTATTTTTATTGGTTGATAGAAACTTCATTTAGGAGGCATGCGGTGGAATAAACTTAGATGACCGAGTCAACCTTCTCACTAATTGTCTCAATATCCCAGGATGTGATTTCTATCTTACTATCACCTGGAGGTAAGTACATTAAGGATGCAGTCACCAAGGACCTTATACGTAAATTGAGAAATGTGGTTAGTGATGATGACGTGCAACAAGCTTGTGATGAGGCTGGAATCAACACCAAAGTGTATCAGGCTATTTCCCAACTCCTAAAGGATGCCCTCAAAGAGATGGCATTGTGAAAAAACTATTTTTCATTCCGCATAAGGTCAACCTCGAAAAGAAGGCCACAAACGAAGATGTTTTCTCCCGCATTGGGACATACCTACACATTGAGGACACAATGCCAACTTTCCTTTATGCTTCGTGCACAACAAAGGCAAGGGGAAAAGGTAAGAAACACTCCATAAGACCTTCGGAGAAGGGCTTCCCTTACACAATGTGGAACAATATTTTTGTGTACCTTAGAAGGCTTCAATAAGCCATGCTTAGATTTTACGAGTTACCTAAAGAAGGTGACACACTATACTTTTTTCTGTTGGTTGTGTTTTTATCATAGACTTTGGAGTGTAAGGTCTTGGCACTATTTATGTTGCGATGCTTTGCACAAAGTCTCTTTTGTGTTGAAACTCGATGAATGTCAAATAGTGAAAGGGCAAAGGTTAGAGAGGCTAAGTGTCACTCTAATGAATGAAGCCCTTTTTGAAACCAAGCGAAGGGATTCAGTCGAGCCATCTCCCACCCCGTCTTTTAGCGTGCAATCAGAGAAAGATATTTGGTGGTTGGGTGCTATTGAGGTGCCCAAAGAGACCAATGGAGTACTTTCATGGATCTTTTAGAGAACTCCATGGATCATAGAAATAATACACTCACAAATAGTTGTTGAGAAGTTGGAGGTTGAGGTTTTTGGTAGCTATGATATGGAGTGGCACTTAGGTGAGGACTTGAAGACCATAAAATGTTTGCTTGGCTGCAAACAAGGGGCTTCTTCTATCATGCCTTGTCCATTTTTCACTTGAAGGTACAAACCTGACGGAAAAAAATCACACAAGAGCACTGCAAAGGTTGGTTCAATGCTTCCATGACAAGGGCATGAAGAACAAGGGTTGGATTGTCGTTATATTTCTGTACATTATACGCATTTATGCATATTTTTGGTAGGCTATTGAAGCTCCACCTTGACTATGCTTTGACAATGAAATCATTGGAAAAGTCCCAAGAAGCTATCGAAAGAGTGGACGCACTCTTGAATTCCATTGGCTGTCACGGTGGAAATGTGTCTATTTTTGCTGCAAAGAACACAGGGAGGCCCATGAAATTGTATAACAAGTGTCAATGAGTGGACAAAAAGCCATACACTTTTTGCAGAATGTTTCCCAAGGAAAGCTAGGTCGATATGCTGCTCAAAACAGCTCTAACCAGTAGACAGGTAACCTTTGGGAACTTTGGAAGGAGTTATGCAAAGGTACTATTGACAATGATTCAAATGGCGAGCTTGCAAACAAGCACAAGCAAGTTTGGGCACATTTTGATAAAATGGTCAAGCTTATGGCGTTCCCAGCACAACACAAGAACAACGCCAATCATTTTAAGAAGCCTTGATGAATTTCACCAAGGTCTTTACTCTTTCTTGAGGTGAAAATAACATCACACATTACATGGTAAGACATGTTACATAGTGAACTTATTAGAATGATTGTTTCATTAAATAATGTGGATCATTTTCTTATGTGAACAACATATTTTATTTGCGCATGGTGCATTTTTTTATGCACAAATATGGTTCGCTTGAAATTTTTAGCACTCAAGGCATGGAGAAGTCCCATTATCGAGCAAGGGGGATGAACTTCAAAAATACTCGACATATTGGTGGAATGGGGCAATCATAATTATTTGGAGGAGAAACTGGTTTTTTTGCACAACATTTTCTTGTAAGCTCACAATGGAGCGTGCGCGACAATCCAAGATTGCTATTGAAGTGCAAAAATGGAGTCGTCAAGAGCATAGCAACAAGTGGCAAATGTCGCAAGGCCCCGCCAAGCATGTTGCATGGTGCCAATGCAGAGTGCGACGAGGGTCAAAGTGGATTTTGCAAGAGTGACTGCATGTGAACGCAGGGTCCAACTCTTAACGAGATGTTCACTTAAAAAACAATAGTTTTTTTCCAAAATTAGTGTGAATAGGGCCCTTTTAAAATGGGCCCTTATAAATATTGCATCCTCTGAACCACTCATTTCTTAAGCACAGGTGAGCTCTTACCATACAAAATGGCGTGCACCAAACAAACCGCAAAAGAGCATCCGTCTGCCAACAAAAACACCCTCCAACGATGTGAGAAGCCGGCATGGCTTAAAGGCACAAGAAAACGGCCACGAACACCTGGCCGTTCTAGGCACTCTTCTAGCAATGGGCATGGTAGTCGGGCCCAAGAGTCATTGAGAACTGAAGAATCTTCATGTCCACAAGAACAAACACCTAAACAAAGAATGAAGCAACACGCCTAGCGCTGGAGAGATGAAGAGGCCTAGAAAACACCAGAGTCCGATAGGGAGGAGCCGTCGCGCCACAAATCACAAGCAGGACCCTCCAGAACTCGGGTGGTCCATATAGACACTGAATCAGAGACACCATGGCAGCGAGTTGATATACCGCGCACACATTGGGTGCTCATTGGGGGGAAGACACTGCCTCAAGGCCAGGGAGCTCTCCCCACATCACAAGATCGGGAGCCAAGGGTAGAGGATGAATCAAAAGAGGCTGCAGAGCCAGCCCCTAAGCATATAGATATGCCCAAGTCAAAGTTTTTGAAGAAGCCTAAACGTCACCAGCTAGCAAATGTGCAAGTTCCCCTAAGACAACCTCAGCGGCGTCGAAAAATAGCAAGGGTATTTGCAAAAATCTGACACTACAAGAAGACTACAAAGCTTTTAATTTGACACGTCCCTTTGCTCGCAGAGTGAAGGAGGTGTTTTAAAGCTATGGAAATTAGTATAGAATGCAAGCAATAGTGCTAGAGGCTATTCAAGAAGCTGTAGAGGTCCACATCATTTCGGTGTTGGAAGATACCAACCTATGCACCATACATGCAAGGCCAGTGACAATAAAGCCAAAAGATATGCAGCTTGCACATTGATTGCGACGAGACTTCGAGCATTAGCCGAAGTTACCCCTCTTTTTGTATTGTACACCCTTATCTTTGTAATTAGATGACTTTGCAATGACAAAATGATTAACAGTTGTGTCTACTGTGTCTATTATCCATGTGTTTTGAGTTTATTGCTTCTGAACATGAAGAGTTAAATATCAATCAAATATTAACCACGTCATAAATGGCCTTGGGGATTAAATTCATTATGGACAATGAAAAAATCACCACGGGGGAGTTGTCCTAGGTAATGCGTAAGGGAAGACTGAGGTCCAAAGCCCGTCCCGCCTGCCACCCGTCCTTGCTGCAAAATCATCAACCTCCACGACGTCCTGTCATAAACCAATCAAGGTTGAAAAAAAATACAATGAAGGATAAAATAAATAACATGAAAATTAGGATAGAGTTTACCTCCTTCTCCTTGTCGTCCTCCGCCTTGTTGACCCTTTCCATCCAAGTCAATGCTCCCTTGTACCGCACCTACGAGCTTTGGATCATCACATGGGGTTTGCGTAGTGGCATAGGCATTCTAGTGGACTCAACCTTGGCTTGCATGGCTTGGAATTCTTCTTCGACCACGTGCAACTGCTCTACTACTAGGACGAGCCGCACACACAACTGCAATAGTGTCAGCAACAAAGTCCCCAAGTGGCAAGAGCTTTATTTCAAGGGCATCTGGCATATTGTCTAAGGGAAATTTGGTGTTGTTGCATAGCACGCTCAAGCATTCATCCATGCACGGGCCAAATGCTTTCTCTAAATCATGCATAAACACATACTCCTGCCCATCCACTACCACCAAGGTAAAGTGGCTTATTTCCACCTTTGGGATAGCCTCATCGATTGATGGTAGTGGAACTATAGTGTCACTAGGGCTAGCCACAACAATGGATTTCTATACCACCTCCTTGAGTCCCTTGGGGTACTCAAGCTGAAGTGTCTGTCCTTCTACTGCAAGATTCATGGGGTCAACCACCTGCTCCTTGGTGTCCTTCATGAAGGACCCAGCCTAAAGGTGTGGTAGGCGGAGCTCCTCCAAATCATGTTCCTCACTCACTAAGAAGATGAATGTTGCCAACCAAGAAAGGTACTCCATCCCCAACTTGCACTTCTTGAGCGATGACACCCCTGGGGCTTGTTCGTCCAAGACATGACCTATGTCGGTGGAAATTTCTTGGAGCCGTCGCAACCGCTTGGAGAATGGGCGATCACCTTTGTGTATATAGCACAAAAGATCGCAAGGCACCCATATCTCTGCATGTGGGGAGATAGATACGGAATATTTTATGATGTGCTCCTCCGTGAATGCAAAAATCTCGGCAAATGTATCCATGTGAAGGGCAATTGTGGCGTCAAGGTCAGGGAGACAAGTAAAGAAGGTGTGGAGGTCCAACTTCCCTTTGTATTTGGTTTCCTCAAGGAAGAGGATGAAGCATGACAGGGGTGGATGTGGGTGCACATGCAAAGGCTGTGGAGGCGTCCATGTCTAGCCTAGGGTGCAGATAGAGAGTTGAGAAGTTCAAGTGTTGCGAAAGTGAAAAGTGTGAATGAGTTATGCCGCCTCCCTTTTATAATGGTTCCTTTTTTAAAGACACTTTTTTGAACAAAAAAAAGGCATTTTCACCAAATAAATGATATCTCATCTCAATGTGGAAAATTATATTCAAAGACATGTTTGCTGAAGCAAATCATGTTGATTACATCGGGGATTGTTTTCAAAATTACAAGAGTTACAAAGCTATAAGAGCAATAGCATAGTTCCATCCATACCCTAGTCATCCTCAACCTTCAATTTGTCTTTCATTCTCTTCCCAATCTACGGACATTCATTACAATAAGCAACCAATGATTGACAAACTATGATGTATTGAAAATGTGGTGGAAGGATTCTCACCTCGTGACCTTGTAAACAAAATTGTGCTTGTTGAAGGGCCTCAAAAACCATTATAACCAAATGTTCTCGCACATTATTGAGAGTCCAATGCTTGTTCACTTGGACTGCTCCAAAGCATCATTGGGCATCCTCACTGCAATGTCAAAGCTTGCAATAGCGCCATCTGCACTCTGTAAGGGAATCCACACTCCAAGCTTGCACATCCAATGATCATAGTGGAATCGTATGTTCAGGGAGGTGCGGGATTTTAAATAGCACATCCCAATACCTAAAGCTTCAACCTTACAACAATACCGGTCCCCATTGTGCATGCCCTCCACAAAACCCCAGTCCTCTTCTAAAAGCCTTTCTAATTCCTCAGAATGCACAGCTTAACATACAAGCATTGTGGTAGTCTCCACAAATCCAAACTCTTTAAAAATGTGCACAAAACAATGAATAGGCAAACATCAACTCAAGCCCATAGACCTAGAAGCTTTAGAGTATTTCAAAGAGTTTTGGACATCTATTATCATGTTTTGCTTGAAAGATGCTACCGACCATAAATCTGGTTGTGGCCACTCCATACTTAATAAAAAAGTTACTTTGATGGGTTCAAGTGTTCCAACCTCTTGTGTAGAAGTAGGCACAATATAGGAGTGAGAATAGAACAAAATCCTTCTTTGAACCTGTCTGGTTGGGCAAAGATGTGCAAACATTGTGGCTCCAATATCCGCATGTATAGCATTGAATGTGCTGGAGAGACTATGTAGTGGCTGCTCCTCCACCAATGTGGATGGAAATATGACTATAAATGCATGGCAAATCTTAAGTATGAATCCATAATAACATTACACTGTGATTTCACACCTAGCTTTGTATTTTCAAAACATGTACTTACAATGTACTCGAAATCAAGGTGGTTGTTGCAATTGCATGCTTGACATTGAGAAAACATGTTGCACAATGGCTATGGTCCCCTTGTCTTGCAGTTCTTGAAGCCAAGGAGATTTCCTTTCCAATGATGATCCAAGTTTGCACAATTTCGCACACGATGAGGGCCACTAGCAGATGGTTGCATGTATACCCAAGTACCTTTGGTGAACTCTTATGGCACCCACTCATCATCTATACCTCTTGTGTTGTGGCATGCAAGTGTTGTGACCTCATCCTTTGGCCGCCTTTGCAAAGTAGAGCTGGTCATAATTGAACAAAGAAAATTAGGAGGAGGATCAAGACCTTGCTTGTTTTTACAATGTAAGTGGGATAAATTCAGAGGAGAAGGTGGTCAACCTTGCTTGGTGTGGCAATGGGAGGAGAAGGTGGATAACCCTTGCTTGGTGTGAGAATGGAAGGTGGTAGGGGAGGAGAGAGGAGCTTCCTTGCTGCAACAATGGAGATGGTGTAGAGAGAGAGTGTTGGAGTAGAGGATGAGTGTGATGGTTACAACTAAGGAGGGGTTGGAAAAGGGTTTCTAGAGAGAGAAAATCACTTTTTGTCTAAGGACTACTTCTGCGGGGGCTTTGGATAGTAAAAAAGATTTTTTTTAAGTTTATTTTTTAAATTGAATTTTAGGGTTTTTGGATGCACGTTTTGACTTTTTGAGGTCAAAAAATACTTTTTTTACTATAAAATAGGTTTAGGGGGGTTTTAAGAAGGTAAGATTTGAGTTTTAAAAATATTGAAAAATTTCCAAAAAATTGGGATTTTTTCATAACCGGATCAAAAAGGAGGGAAGTTGGAGGTTCTATATGCCCCCCCCACCTTCTCACTAGGTAAGAGGCCATCAAGAAGTGTAATACTACTTTATCCCCCTACATTTTTGAGGACATAGAGTGTGTCCACCACTCTCTTCTCATTGGCTGGCCTCTAATTAACCTTAATCCCAAAGGGCCCCTAGAGGGTTCATATTTTTCTCAATGACTTGGTGGTTCATTGTACTATGTAGCATTCATAGACGATGCGACTAGGAAATAATGGGTTTAAGTGATAAAGAATAAATCCGATGTGTTTTTCATATTTCAAAGGTGAAAAGAATTCGTGGAGAATGAAACAGGTACCAAAGTTAAATGCCTCAGATCCGACAATGGAGGTAATTATTGCAGCCAAGCTTTTGAAAGCTTTTGTGCTAGCAATGACATTCAGAGGCAAAGGAAAATCCCAAGGACACCGCAATAAAATGGAAATTCGGAAAGGATGAACATTACAATCATCAAGCGAGCACAAAGAAAGCGGCTACATGTAGGCTTACCACTTGAGCTTTGGGTGGAAGTAGTGAGTATGTTTGTGTACTTAATCAACCAGTCACCCTCAACGACATTGGATGGGAAAGTTCTAGAGGCATGGATAGGTAAACCTGTGGATTATTCATTTCTCAAATTGTTTGGGTGTGAAGCTTTCATGCACATAGATAGAAGCCTAAGGTCAAAGCTAAATGCAAAGTCCAAAAAGTGTTTCTTCATTAACTATGGAGAAGGTGACTTTGGATATCCCCTATGGAATATTGAAGATGGTAAAATCTTTAGAAGTATAGATGTATTTTCCAATGAACAAAATATGTACAAAGATTACTTGGAAAGAAAACAAACAAAAGAAACAGGTGACGATACACGGAGCTTGAGGACAGTGAAGACTCAAGGAGTGCAAACGGTGACAATGTACAACAACGTCCACCAAATGAGGAGCCTCAACCTATTCCCCAAAGATCTACAAGAGAAAGTAGACTTCCAAAAAGGTTTATCCCTTCGTTCAACCATCTCTTGATCTCAGATTCTGGAGAGCCAAAATCATATGAGGAAGCTATGCAACACAAATCTGAAGGAGAATGTATAAAGAGCATGGAAGTGGAGATTGACTCATTACATCGCAACCAAACATGGAAGTTGGTTGAGTTGCCTAAAGGTAAGCGGGCATTTCAGAACAAATGGGTGTACAAGCTGAAGGAAGAAGGTGGGAAGAAAAAATACAAGTCCAGGCTTGTGGTAAAAGGGTTTTCTCAAAAGAAAGGTATTTACTTCAATGAAATGTTTTCTCCTGTTGTGAAAATGAACTCAATTAGGCTTGTCTTAAGCCTTATGGATGCTCATGATTTAAATGCAAATGAATGTAAATACGGCATTCCCTCACCGTAACTTAGAGGAGGAAATTTACATGCTTCAACCAAAGGGATATGAAGTAAAAGGTAAGGAGAAAATGACTTGCAAATTAAAGAAGAGCTTTTATGGCTTAAAGCAAGCATCAAGGTAGTGGTACTTGAGGTTCGATCGATGGATGTTGGATCATAGATGTAGAAGATGCAACTTAGATCACTGTGTTTACACAAAGAATTTGGGAGATAGGAAGTTCATCATCTTAATGTTGTATGTTGATGACATGTTGATTGCAAGTGCTAACATGCAGGATACCTAAAAGAGGAGCTGTCTAAATCCTTTTCAATGAAAGATTTAGGTGTTGCAAAGAGGATACTTGGTATGAAGATATCAAGGGACAGGACAAAGAAGACACTAAAGCTATCTCAAGAGGATTACATCAAGAAGGTACTAGAAAGGTTTACAATGCAAAATGCAAAATCTGTCTCTACACCTTTGGCTAGTCACTTTAAAGCAATCAAGGATATGTGTCCAAAGACATAAGAGGAGATAGCCTATATGTCTAAAGTTCTATATGCTGTAGCAGTAGGTTCTCTAATATACACTATGGTCTGGACAAGGCCAGATATTGCACATGCAGTGGGAGTTGTGAGTAAGTTCATAGATAATCCAGATAAAGAGAGTTGGCAAGCTATGAAGTGGATACTTAGGTATCTAAAGGGGACAACCACAAATGCTTTGTATTTTGGAGGCACTGACATTTTCTTGCAAGGGTTTGCTGATGCAGATATGGCAGGTGAAAAAGACACTCGAAGGAGTACTACTGGCTATGTCTTCACAATTGGAGGCACAGTAGTAAGTTGGGCTTCAAAGCTACAGAAAGGGGTCTCACTTTCTACCACGGAAGCAGAATATATAGGAATGACGGAGGCAAGAAAAGAGATTATGTGACTTCACAGATTCTTAAAAGAGCTTGGCTTCAAACACGACAAGTGTGTTTTATACAGTGATAGCCAAAGTGCTATCCATCTTGCAAAGAACTCAGCCTTTCATTCAAGGACAAAGCACACTAAGGTGAGATCACTTCATACGTAGTCTTTTGGTAGAAGGACAACTAAAGCTAGAAAAGATGCATACAAGTGAAAATTCTACAAACATGCTTATAAAAGTGGTCAAAAAGGAGAAGTTGAAAGAGCTTCAGCTCATCTTCAATCGGCATTCAAGGATAAGAAGCCAGGATGGAAAGCAGTCACACATTTGGTATGGAAATCAGTTTCCAACTGGGATATTGTTAAGGATGGAGCCTGATTTACCCCTTCTAATTTTTTGTATTATAGACACACATTTGTAAGTCCCTCATTATGAGAAGAAGCCATCATGCATAAAGAAAACTCACTCGCCAAAAACCAAAATAATCACGGCCAATCTCGAGCCTCGCTCGAGACTGGCTTCGTCAAAATATTATGGCCGGATGGCGCTCGAAAAGTGGTCAAAAAACGATTGGTCGTTTGGCCAACCATTATTCTGCGGGTGGAAAAATGACGAGAACTGCAACCGTGTGAATCTGGGGTCCCTGTCGGAGACAATCATCTCAGGCATGCCATGTAATCTGAAGATCTGGGCCATAAACAATCTTACTAAGTGATCCCGCTTGACTGTTTTCTTCACTGGAATGAAATGAGCCTGTTTGCTAAATCTGTTGGTTGGCCGGTTGGGCCAGTGGCCGGTAGTCAATGGTCGATGACCAGTGGTCGAAAGTCAATAATTGGTGGTTGATTTCAATGGACGGTGGCAATTTTCAAAGGCGGAATTATCGTCTCAAGGACGGACACACATAAGCGGATTGGGAAGTCCAATTTGGACTTGTTTACACAAGGACAGCTACACACGACGGTTGCCTCTCACATCAGAGAGGGAATCCCTTTTGGGCTATAAAAGGAGGCCATTTCTACACACATTTTTGTGTGTGAAGTTGATGAAACAAGGTGGGTGTGAGGTAGTGAGAATGAAGCAAAAAGGGAGTTCCATTAAGAGAATAATCCTTTTATAACTTACTTTTTGTTTGAAGTACTAAAGCCATTGAGTGACTGTTTTCTCGTGGATGTAGCCCACATTGGGTGAACCACATTATGTTGTGATTCAATAAACCGATTCCTCAATACTTTTTAATAAAATATTTCCTACATAACCCTTTAATAGTTGTCTTTCCCTAATTCAAATTCATTAGCTATCAGTATGTACACACCACAAAATGCTATATGTAAACTTAGCATGAAACACAAGCAATTGGCCTTGTGAAACTATCTTTTGTGTAGCATTCGAGTAATGCCTCATTAACTTCTATTGAAAGAGATGCTATATCATGTTTTAGAAATTGTCTTCGTGAGTGTTATTGATGCGTTGATATTATGGTTGAATTTTCTCTTTGTAGCTCCTCACGAAGATTATAAACGGTCTCAATGGTGAATATTGTATGAAACTATAGTTCTATCCAACATCTAAATTTTGTGGTATGTGAGTAATACCTCTAGCTCGCACATGTAATAAAATCTTAATAGTTTTAGCTAAGCCACCGGTTTACATATTTTATTTTAGCTTTAAATGTTTTACCGCTAATTCATCTTCGTTGGATATCTATATGTATACACCATTTACACTATATGCATAGTAAATGTGCATATGCAATTGGACTAGTTAAACTATAATTTTAGTATCAATGGAGTCATCTCTCATTTTGTTTCATTAGAAAAGCGCGTAGCCAAGAGCTTCCTGGACTCGACATTGAGAAAATCCACGGCTCCTGAGGTTAGGGTTCACGAGGGCTCGCAGGATTGAGGAGTAGCTACAGAAGGTGGAGATAACAGGCTCAGGTTTGAGGGAGAAGGTGAGTGCACTTGGGAGCCAGAGGTCTGGGAGACCTTTGGTTTGCTTTGGCAGTCTAGTTAGGGGCGTTGTAGGGCAGGATCCCACCTTGCTTCTACGACTGGATGGAACTTTTGCGCTCGCTTCTTTGCTGCTTTCCCATTGAGGTTCTCATCTTCTGCACACTAGCCTTCAGCACTGCGCCTTAATAATCGCGATTGTACCAAGCTAATAATCGTTTTGAGAATCGTAACCTTTGGCTCTGAATCTTGATTATTCGAGTAATGCTTGATTGCTTGAGTAAATAATCACCCTTTTGCCTTGAGGCTTCCCCTTTTACATTGTGCCCCCTCCATACCAAAGCCTCAAAGCCTTTTGATCGCGTTTGGCCCAATTGATGATTTGAGCCATTGTCTCCCTCTCAATCTTTTGTCCACTTGGCACCAAGTTGGCCTTTGCTACTTGGTAATGGAAATCAACACTCTGGTCGTAGATGAAGACATTGTCAAATTCTCACACATGACAGCGGCAGAAAAGATAGCCAATAGGGAGGTAGTCGTACCGATGGAAGTAGGAGATGGCTCGGTCTTGAGACCATTGTATGATGCGGAAATGTCGCGCCAAGAGCTCCAACTACGGAAAATGACAAAACTATTTTGACTGAAAAAGTTTTCTCTGAAGAAACAAGAGAAAAAATGGGATCAGCTCAAGGATGTAAATTCGAGTTAGAAACCCTCAAAGTCGGGGTTCCTCAGGGCCCCATCTGTACGAATGGAAGTAAGACGACAAGTGTATCAGCAACTCGCAGGCCTGGCATTTTGTTTGCTAGCATACTCAAGGGGCCCGACTCTAAGGACTATGGAAAAGGTACATGAGAAAGGTTGTCAAGTGAAGCAAATAGTGAGAAACTGTAGAATGCAAGAGCTAGACTTCAGCAAGAGCTCAAGGAAGTCAGCAAAATGATTGAGTCCGGCCCTAACAACAATAAAATAACTTGCTCCCAAGCAGATGACAGCGGGCTGGTAGAAGACGGGTTGGCAGATCGGGCCTTTGCTGCTTTAAAAAAGTCTTTGCCGTAGCAGGTGGAGGTTACTGAGGCTATTACTGTGGCAATTCCACCAACACTTATCAAAAAATAGTTAGCTAGGCAAGCTAAGCTAACGCTTGTATTTGGGTTTAATGGAAGAATCCCGAACAGGTTGGAGATGATTCAATGGCTTCAAGGCCCGCAAGTTCTTGGACATGGAGGAGTAATTGAAAGTACTTTCTATCTAGCTAAAGGTTTTTGCTCATTGGGATTCAAAGAGGCCTCCGATGTGGTAACGATCCTTGACAAAGGGCCCCTTGTATTTAATAGGACTACCGTTTGTGTGGTGCCTTGGGAGCCAGTGTTTGACTCAGCTGAATCTCTTCAAGGGTTCAATCCTGTCTGGGTTGAGTTTGTGGGTCTACCTAGCTAGCTATGGGACAATCTCAGGATGCTTGCCAGTCAGTTGGGCACCCCCTATTTATTCCTAGCAAGAGAGGGTTTGGCAGAACATCAAATAGGGTTTGTATAGGCTGGAATGTTTCTACAACGCCACCTAAGAGCATGGTAATCAATGTTGGAGTTGGGCTTGTTACTATTCCTCTAGACTTTGGGACATACTTTGGAGCATTTTTTAAATGCAACAACTTTGGACACTTCACCAAGGATTGCTCCATGAAGGCTTAATGGTACTGTAGCTCCGGCAACACAGGTCCCAAGTGAAAAGGAAACCCCGATGGAAGGGTTGGAAAAGCAAGGAGGGAGTAACAAAGGGGCAAGTGCAGGGAAGGATAAAGAAGCTATGGTATGCGACAAAATGGATATAAAGATGCATGAAAATATTGTGGAGAAATCAATTCCCATGCAAAAAATTTTAGAATGCTCATGCAAGGATAATGTAATCATTACTCACATTGCTCCCTTGAAATTTATGATAATCACAACGGCGACAGCTGTTCAAGTCCCTGGTTTGAAAAGAGTCAAAAGGGTGAAGGTAGTGGCAAGAGACTCCAAAGTGCTCGAAGTCATGAGAACACTAGAGGGGAAAGGATCTCCTCCATCCCCCACCCCCTTACAAGGAGAGGGGTGCACTATCCCACTTCACAATCCATTTGCAGTATTGCAAGAAAAGAAATCCCCTCACCTGAAACCCCCAGACTCTTTTGAGACCAAGGAGAGGGAGTGTGCGCACAATTCGAATGTTGAAGAATTCGTTCCTCTATTCCAATGAGCCCCTCTTTAATGATGGGGTCTCTCACTATACAATCTTGGAACGTAAAGGGAGTGAAGACCTGAAAGAAGAGTATCCTTTTCTGGGAGGAGATAAAAAAGGAAAAGGAAGTCAACTGTTGGACCATCCATGAACATCACTTGGATGCTCATAACAAGAGAAATCAGACTCTAGGAAAGAAACTTGTTTTCTATGGAGAAGGAAGTAACGGTTTCAGTGGTGTCCTCAGTATTTGGATAGGGAATTGGAGCGGAACCTGGTTTTGAACCACCCCTCCGGCAAAATCCTGGGAATTAGAATCAGATGGGAAGGGCATCCCTTCACCATTGTGAATGTGTACGGCCCTTGCAATGCAAAAGATAGAGCTAAAATATGGATGCATCTTAGAGATACTCCTATTGAAGGAGAGTGGTGGTTAGTTGGCGACTTCAATATGGTGGAAAAGAGCAAGGAAAGAATAGGATCCTCTAGTATGCTGGCTGGCTCCAAAAGGACTAAATGGCAAAGTTTGTGCAAAAAGTGGACGATGATCGACTTATGGCAAGTTGGCCCATGGAACAGCACACCAGGTTTCACCTACACAAGCCTCCAGTATGCCCGCACTACCTCCAGGCTAGACGGATGTTACTGCTCACACCAAGCTGAGTGGATATCGTCGATGCTAGAGATGAAGGTAGTCCCAACAAAAAGCCTTTCCGATCACATACCCCTGCACATACATTTTAAGAAGAATAAAGAGGAGGACCAGACCTTAGGAGGTAGGAAAAAACTGCTAGTTACAGGGGCACACCTATTCAACGACCCTCTTTTCAGGAGTTTAACCAAGAAAGAACTGGGTAAGCTCAGAAAAGATGTCAATCTCAACAAACAAAATGCGTGGGACCTATTTGCTCGAAGTATTCAGAAATCAATGAAAGCCTCGAGCCCCCGGTTTAAAAAATCCGGGGAGGTGCACCGTCTTCATCTTACAGGTGAGGTACAATGGCTTACCTCCACAAAAGCCAATGGGCTTGCTACTGAGAATGATCACAAGCAATGGCTTGAAGCCAAATCTTGCCTGACTAATGAGCAATTGGAAGATATCAGAAAGGCAAGGATTCTCTTCAAGGAAACTTCCTTACAACCAGAAGTCTCTAATCAAGCTCATTTTTTTAGGGCTTTGAAAATCAAGAAGAGTTGGGGCCACATCCACTCTCTCCATGATGAGAAAGGGATAGCAGTTCATAACCAAGATGAGATGGTCAGTCTGATGTTGAACTATCTTAGCCAAATCATTGGACGACCAGAAATCCAATCTCGGGAAGTAGATGAAGCCAGAAGGACCTTACTTCAGAGTGTCGAGAAGAAGATTCCTGGAAGGGGCATTTTCCAAAGATGAATGCTCACTAGCATTGCAAGCCCTTGGCAAGGAGAAGTCCTCTGGTTGGGATGGGATGATGGCAGAATTCAGAATTTTGGGATGATCTAAAGGCCCCAGTCACAAGTTTGGCCAACAAAGCCATTGTCGAAGGGTCGTTGGAGATAAGTGTAAAGAGAGGTCTTATCAAACCCATCCCCAAACAGTTTTGTTGCTATCAACTGAAACATTGGTGCCCTATAATGATGATGAAGGTGGCCTACAAAATTGTTGCCAAGGTAGCCCTCAGACTAGCCCCTTACTTAACAAGATCATATCTCCCCATCAACATGGGTTCATCAAAGGAAGGTCCATATACGATAACATCTTGGCAACAATGGTAGGTATCAAATACGCAACTTGCACAAAGCAAGAGTGCATTTTTCTATAGCTTGACCTGGATAAGGCTTATGATAGAATAACATGGAAATATATAGAAGCATTCATGGAAGCTCTGGGCTTTGGGCCTCGCCTATGTCGTCTTATTCATGCACTAGGGGCTGGTAGCAAGTGAGAGCTCCTATTCAATGATAGAATAGTGGGCTCTTTTGAGGTCAAAAGGTCTATTAAGCAGGGATGCCCTTTGGCCCCCCTGCTTTTTGACATAGGTTCACATCCTTTAATCAGGACGCTCGAAGCTAGTGCTGAGCGTGGGGAGTTGCAAGGCATGGCTCTACCAGGAAACAACTAACTACTTGCAGACAATTCTCTCCTCTTCTTGAGGGCGCGTCCCCAGGTCATAAGAAAATCTCTGGAGATTGTACAAATGTTCTTATAGCTTCGGGGTCCCAGTGCAATATAGAGAAGTCAAGGATGATCTCTTTGTCAAAAAATGACTCATTTGACCTTTTCGACTAGTCGGGGGAGATTGTTACAAAAGGGAATATTTTTTGACATCTGGAGGGGCCTTTGGGGGTGGATGGAACTCACAAAAAAAAATGTCAGAGGGTCCAGGAAAACATTAGAACAAAAATGAGTAGGTGGGAGTATGTTCTTCTCCCATAGCCAAGCCGGATAAAAGTGATTAATGCCTTTATGCTCCCTTATATTTCCTTCACTAGACTGCTTCTCAAGATGGCTAAATGTCATTGGAAAGAGTTCTTAAAATTGGTAAAAAGGTTTTTATGGAAAAATAACACAAAGTCCTCCAAGCCATGGCAATGGGCCTGTTGGGAGTCAGTCACTCGGCCAGTAAATCAAGGAAACCTCGGAATTCTCAACCCTGTGGCCCATGCAGAAGCTTGTTGTGCCAAATTTGTAGTCTCCTTGGCTAAACAAGATCAAGCTTGGGCTATCATGATCAGAGATATGCTAGAAGCATCTAAACTTGGTTTGAAAGGAGGAAAGTGGAGAGGGGTAGAGGTTCATGACAAACTATTGGCCCGACGTGGGCTACCCTGGGGGACGGCTCGGGGGAATTGGTAAGGAAATGCAATAGATCAGTGGGAGTCCTAAAGTGGGGGGAAGAAACCAGATACTTCAAGAACTCCATTCTGCATTGGTCCCCTTGGCTTTCCAAAGTTGTAGATCTGCCACAAAATCCCTATTGGATAGAAGCAGCCAGGAAACTGAATAATAAGGGTTTGAAACGATTGGGGCACTTCTAGGACAGTGACAGCAAGAGCTAGAAAACCACTGAATTTCTGGTAACCCAATTCCAACTTAATAGCTTGGAGGTTTTTCTAGTCAACAAAGTCATGAAAGAGCTTGACAGTGCAATGATGCCAATCTGTGACTCGGAGTTTGACTGGAATGCCTGGAAGTGTCCCGGAAGCAGCCTCTTAAGGAAAACATATTCTAAAGGCATTTACCATACAATATGCTAAAGAAGAATTCGTCTAGCCCCCTTAACAAGATATGGAAAAAACAATGGTCGGAGGAAAGGTGGGAGCAAGTAATGGAGAACATTTGAGCGCCAAAGGTTCCACGTCACATGAAGGTATTTCTATGGAAAGTAAATAGGGGTGGTCTTCCGACGGGGGTGAAGATTCAGGAGAGAGGGATAGGGATAGATTGATGCCTGGGGTGCAGGATGGCTAGTGAAGATTTGACCCACCTTTTTATGGAATGCCCATCTATCAGAGGCCTTACAAGAAAAATTTGCAAGTGGGTCCAAAGAACATGGAAAATTGGTTTTTTCAAGATTGATTTACTCCTTGGAGGTAAGAACTTGGGTAGTCCTGCCCTCCTCATCTGCACTCAAATTATTAAGTTTTTCTTTTTACATAATGTATGGCAAACAAGGAACCATCGCGTGTTTTAAGGAGTTCCTGAGGTGGCAAGCCTCGCAGAAATTTTACAAGAAAGCAGAGTGCTAATTGCTTACGCTCAGGCGTAAGCAAAACTTGGATGATTGGTCTAGGGTTACCTGTGCCTTGTTGTCAGCGGAATGCTTAGGAACAGGGAAAATCATGAAACCAAAAGATTAGGGAAGAACATGATAATTAACCGTGTGTATCAAGGGCATGGGGGCAGGTTGTTAGGGGTGGCTCCCCAGATAGCTGATGTAAGTTTGGTCTCTGGATGGTGTCATGGCTCCGCACAAGCATGGCAAGTTCTTGTAATTTTTTGAGATGATCAATATAATTCACTCACAATTGTGAGTTTTGCTATAAAAAAAAATGTTGTCTATATCATGCTTAATTGAGATACCAAGTACTACGCATCATAACATGTTGTATACAAACTTAATATGCATGCAACACAAATAATTGATTTTGTAAAATGATATATACTCGGAGCGTTCACCGTTCAGTACCCCCCTATATAACGTGCATTCAAAGGGTATTAAAAAACCCCTCTTTTAACATGTCTGAATGAATAAAATGACCCCTTAAATTAGGATTTTTTTCCAAAATTGAATATAAAAACCCCTTGTTCTAATGTGTCTCTGTTAAATTGCCTAATTTTTTTATATTTTAAAACCCCTCCTTTTGAACTCATGTTATACATTAACATGATTATATAGTGCACCCCTCGAGTGTATTAATAGGGTGATCACTTATTTCTTTTCAATGAAAGTTTTACTATATCATGATGTAGAAGTTGTTTTCACTAGATTTTTAAATGTCTTCATAGTTTCTGTAATGTCTTCATATATTGATTGAACTGGTATCTTCTTTACAGCTTACAAAGACCATGAATGGGTATGAAATACTAAGAATATATATGAGCATGAGCCTAGCATCATGCTAGTGTCAGTCAACATACGACTGAAAATCCCTATTGCAAATGCTCCCACAACTGTTGTTAGGTCAAGCCTTGACACTAGGTCATACATGAGAACATAGCCTAAATTTGGCAACCACAGCTATACTAGACTCCTCAACACTATTTGCATACACTACATCATTAAAACTAATCATTATGTATGGTTGTCTCATCGTTGTCCTTGTGTCACCTCATCAGCCTCTAGCATGAGAATATCAAAGACATGCCTATCATCTCTATGTGTGTCTTTAGGGAGCGGACCTGTTGAGACTGAAGCAGAAGCGAATTGCTTCTCTAACGGACATGGCTAGGAGACAGTGAGAGAGAAGATAAGAAGATGAGGTGCACGAGAAATAGCACAAAAATAAAGAGAGAGACTTCATTTAGGTTTTTGATGCCTTATATAATCTTAGATAGTGTTCACACTCACTTGACATTGGAGTGAGACAAAGCTCACCCAACAATCCTCCCCTTGAGCTTTGTAGCATTCACACAGTAATATCCCCTCAAACACAAAAGAGGATAGAGGTACACAATTTCCTTTCCCTAAACACACAAGGGTGTAGGCACACAAAATCTCCTCTCATACAATTGTAGGTTGGCAAATACAAGCCTTCCCTACACATAGTAAGCGTACACGTCTGCCAAACACAAGGTGAGACACACAAGCTAGGTTTTGGAGGCATGCACATAGGTCTTACCTCTAGTGGAAGATGCTAGGGCAATGTCTAAACTAGTCATAATCATAAAATGATTCGTTGATTGGAGTGTCATCGAAGAAATACAAAGATATATAGAGTCTTACCTCTAGCAGAAGATGCTAGGGCAATGTCTAAATCGGTCATAATCGTAAAAAATTACGTTGATTGGAGTGTCATTGAAGAAATACAAAGATATATAGACGGTTTGTTGCTTGCCATGAGACCCTGTAAGTAACCTCTTAAACAAAAGGCTATTTTAATAAAAGATTAAAAATAAAGTGGTATCATTAGCACTTGCAAAGATTGAGTCGACCACCGCTCTAATGCACCTGGTAGCCTAAACGCTTTCCTCATGCTTCCAGTTACCTGCCTGCGTACAGTCAGACTTCAGAGAAGAGGTGACTGGCATCACAATGGCATTTTTAATCCATGTCCAAGTGACCTCCGTTTAGGAATCAAAGGAGAATCTCTGATCATTGGTGCTTACAACTAGCACATTCATGACCTTGTCAAACCTGATCTTCAATTTTTTGTCGAATTTTTGCACATCAATATCCTTGTGGCAAGCATTTTTGTAGAGTGAGAAATTGAGGCTTTCAAGTGGCTCTTGGTGTATCAAACAATTGGTAAGAAGAAAGGAATTATTCTCTTTGATGCTCGTGATTGAGCTCTCTATAGCTGCTATTGTCAAAGAACTCCTCAATACGTAAAAATAACTCTTTCTTTTCCACACATCATCCTTATACTCAAGGATTACCTCCATTTACTTCACAATCCCTGCATTATACTATAGATGCTTGCAGTTTTCTCTATTCATTCTTCTCTCTGCAGCCATGGGTAATAGCTTCCCAGTCGTTTAATACACCATGAGCCATTTGAAAGCCTCAATTTCTCATTCTACAAAAAAGATTTCCGCAAGGATGCGGATGTGCAAAAATTTGAAGGCCAAGACTTACAAGGTCATGAATGCATCCATTGTAAGTGCCAATGCATGGAGCTTCTCCTTCATGGCACCCATTTGTTCTTCAAGAGCATTGTACCACTGATCTCTCCACACTTGAAACTTATCTGGATTACTCTCTCTCTCTCTCTCTCTCTCTCTCTCTCTCTCTCTCTCTCTCTCTCTCTCTCTCTCTCTCTCTCTCTCTCTCTCTCTCTCTCTCTCTCTCTCTCTCTCTCTCTCTCTCTCTCTCTCTCTCTCTCTCTCTCTCTCTCTCTCTCTCATGTATAGATGCTGCTTATAGAATGTAACTAAGTCCTTGGCCCTCTTAACCTCTTCTTCTAAATTTGAATTTTCTTCTCCATGTCTCCAATCAATTTATCATCTTCTACTAATCTTCCCTTTGTCTTCTCATTTTATGAATCTAAAGTTGCAACTAAAATTTTTCCCTTTGCAACACGTTTTTTACCAATTGCTCCTACTCAATGACTTTTTTGACCAAATCCAAAGCCTTGTAAGCATCTCTGAAATGCAATTAGCTGTAATTTGTTGATTAACTTCTTTGGTATTGATAGTGTTTGACTCTTTGACACCTTTAGCTACCTGAATATCAATTTTCTTCTTTTTCAACTTCAATGAAGATTTTCCAAAAAATAACTCCTAAGTGTCTCCTTAACCATCTCCTTTGAGGTATTCAAAAGGTTGACCATGTCTTCATCAAAGTCCAACCCCAATGTTCTCCATACATCCTGTGATTCCTCATTATCTAGAAAAGTCATTGAACTGCACAATTTATATGGCTTTGGATCCTCTTTGTTTTTCATCTTTTTCTTTCTAAAATCTGTCCATTTGGATTTATATGTCTTTAAAATTGGATCCTCTTTATTTTTCCTCTTGTTTTCTTTCTAAAATCTGTTCATTTTAGGTTTGTTTTATTAGCTTCTTTTTTCTTACTTGTGGACCCTGTCACAGTTCTTGGTCTTCCTTGATTCTGCAGGTCACTTTTGTAATTTGGAGTAGTTGTCATCAATGTTGTCATTCCCATTACATGAAACTGTAGGGCTATCAGAAAAGCTCCAATCTTTGTTGTCGTGTCTTTTCTCTTCTTTTCAATTTTTGTGTTCAACTTGTGAAAGAGTATGTTTGCCCAATCTATCTTCCTCATTGATTTTGTAGCATGTAAAAGAGAAAAATTCTCCTTTGATATATACTCCAATTTTATAATAGCACACACTTTTTCCAAGTACCAATTGATTTGTGTAATCTAAAAATGTTGTGCATCTTTGCCACAGGGTAACCCATTCTATTTCCTTGAGCTTGTCCAAATTCTTCCAACATTAAGTCATATCATGTCTTCCCCACTTCACTGTCTTTCTCCACATGTAAATTGAAAATTGTTCCCTTTTGTGTTATGCATGTGAGTAAGAATATTGTTGACCATAGGGTTGCTCTTCCAATGCTATTAAGGGATTTGAGCATACTCCAATAGGCCTATTTTCTTGAGCCATTCTCTTTGCACCTGAATATTAAAGTCAATTTCTTTTGGGATGTTAAGGATGCGCAGGCTCATGCATTGATTGCGTTGTCTCTGAAGCGCACCATTGTTCCTCACATCCGTTCAACAAAATCTACCAAACAGGCTTGGGATATTTTGGCTCGTCTTTATGCAAGTCGCAATGAGGCTAAAATTGCTTTGCTGCGTAAAGAGCTGGAGTCGAAGATTATGCATGAGGAAGATGATATGGACACTTTTCTTGCTAGTGTCAAGGATATCAATGAGCAGCTTATTTCTGCAGGTGAAGTCATTTCAGACAGTTCACTTGTGCAAACTGTTCTTGATGCCTTACCAGATTCTTACCAGACTTTTGCTAGTCCTTGGAGACTTATGACCCAAGGAAATCTTGAAGTTGTCAAGTTTGATGCATTATGCACATTGCTGTTGCAAGAGTCACTTTCCAAAAAAAACAGGACTAGACAGCGTGCACTTGAACAGGCTTTTATTTCTTCTCAAAGAAAGGGTGGTAACAGCAATGCAGCCACTTCTTATGGTTCTGCTGTGAGTGGCAAAACTTATGTTCCTAATGCTTCTGCTGGCAGCACTTCTTCTGGCAGTTCTGGTGACAAGGGCAAAAAGAAGATGTGTTGCCATTATTGTAAAGCTAATGATCACTTGATCAAGTCGTGTCCTAAGTTGAAGGCCAAATAGGATAAGAAGAAAGAGGGTGGTTTCACTGCAAATGCTGGTTCCACTACAAATGCAGCCATTGTTGAGTCTTCTATGAAAGGAGACTCTGATGCTAATGTTGATGCAGAATGGGCTTTTAGCGCAGAGTGCACTTACAATCCTGTTGTCCATGATGCATGCTTGTCAGTTGCTGCAGATTTACATGTGTGGTATTTTGACAATGGTGCTACAAAGCACATTACCTCACATCGTGAATTGTTTACCTCTCTCGAGTCTGTCCCTCATGGGAATTCAGTCACTTGTGCCAACAATGCCTCTTATCCAGTTCAGGGAGTTGGAAAGATTGTGCTTACTGCTGCTAATGGCAGTTCTTTCACACTTGTTGATGCACTTTATGTACCTGGGATCAAGAAGAATCTCTTGTCTGTATCCGCACTTGCTAGACTTGGACTTGTAGTCAAATTTGTGGATGAAAGATGTACAATTCATGATCTCAGTTTTGGTGATGAAATTTTTGCATATGGCCTTTTGTGCCGTGGGCTGTATAATCTCACTTTGTATGACAAGTGTGGACAAAATTTTGCGAATGCTGTTGCAGATTCAAGGGCTATTTCAGATGCAAAACTTTGGCATGCACGTTTTGGTCATCTGAATTTTGCCAGTTTGCTGCATTTGCAAAAATATGATATGGTTGCTTCTTTGCCGCCTCTTGAAGCACCTATCAAACATGTTTGTGAAGGCTGTATTTTGGGTAAGATGCAGCGTTCTAAATTTCCAAAGGATGGTTCAGTTCAGGCCACATGTAGGTTGCAGCTTGTGCATAGTGATGTTTGTGGGCCCATGCAAACTCCATCCTTGGGCAGTTACCTGTACTTTGTGACTTTCATTGATGATTACTCCAGGCATGCATGGGTATTTCCGCTTAAAGCGAAGTCCGAAGTTTTTATGTGCTTCAAACAATTTCTGGCTATGGCTGAAAATGTCTCAAAATGTACTATGGGCACTCTCCGTTCCGATCGAGGGGGGGAATATATGTCTCATGAGTTTAATGCATTTCTGGCTAGTCGTGGGATAAAACACCAATGTACAGTGCCTTATACACCTAAGCAAAATGGTGTTGCTGAGAGGAAAAACAGGTCACTGACGGAAATGGCACGATGTATGGTCAAAAGTCAAGCTTTGCCGCATTCTTTTTGGCTTGAGGCCTTTGGCTTGAGGCCATCATGTGTGCCACTTATGTACTTAACACGTGTCCTACGAAATCTTTGCAAACTATTGCTCCATATGAAGCATGGCATGATAGAAAGCCTTCTATTGAGCACATGCGTGTTTTTGGTTGGTTGGCATATGCTTTGGTTCCACAAGTGCAGCGCAGAAAATTGGATGATAAGGCTGTCAAATGTATTTTTGTTGGTTATAGTGATGAAAGTAAAGGTTACAGGTTGTATCATCCGCAAACAAAACGTATTCTGGTTTCTCGGGATGTAGTGTTTGTGGAAAATTCTGTTCAGCCCTTGCTGTCATGTACTAGAGACAGTAATGTAAGCTCATAGGACATTTATGACACTTTGTTTCCTCTTTTCAGTGGTGGAAATACGAATGTAAGTTCCAATGAGGCAAATGTACAGCCTATGGGGGTTTCTGAAAATGTTTTAGATCAGCCTATTACTGATGCAGATGTACATGATGTACTTGATGAGGAAAGGGCTAAAAATGAGCAGGCTAGAGGTATGCCAAAATGGCTGGTGCACACTTTGCGTGACAGTAAATTGGATGCACCTTTGTCTAGTCGTACTCGTTCAAGCTCTCGCCATGCATCCTATGCATCAGATTGTTATGCTTTGGCTGTGTCTAACTTACATGATGTTGAGGAGCCTTTGTCTTTTGATGAAGCACAGAATTCAAAAATTGGATGGCTGCCATGCAATCAGAATATGATGCACTTATAGAAAATGACACATGGACTTTATGTGATTTGCCTCCTGGCAAAAAGGCCATTGGTACGAAGTGGGTTTACAAGTTGAAACGCAAGCCGGATGGTGAGATCGATTGCCATAAGGCTCGACTTGTTGCAAAGGGTTATGCACAGCAAAAAGGCATTGATTATGAAGAGACTTTTGCTTCCACTTGTCGTATGACTACTGTGCATTTTCTATGTGATTGGCAGCTCATTTTGGTTGGGATGTACATCAATCAAACATTGTTACTGCTTTCTTGAATGGTGACATATTTGAGGAAGTTTATGTAATGCAACCTTGCGGTTTTGTCATAAAAGGACAAGAGGACAAAGTGTGCAGATGTAAGAAGGCTTTGTATGGGTTGAAGCAATCTCCTCCTACTTGGTATGAGAAAACTGACACTCATTTGGTGAAACGAGGCTTTCATAACAGTCCAACAGAAAGCACATTGTATGTAAAGCATGAGGATGATGTACTTCTCATTGTGGTTCTTTATGTCGATGATGTGCTGATCACTGGACCAAATGAGAGACATATTGCTGAATTTAAGGCTGATTTGAATGCTACTTTCAAGATGAAAGATTTGGGATTGTTGCATCATTACTTGGGTATACAGTTTAAGCAGTGTGATGGTGATATTGCTTTGTGTCAGAAAAGTTACATAGAAACATTGCTTTGTAAGTTTGGACTTGAGAATTGCAAATCTATTGCCACTCCCATGGAAACAGGTTTGAAGTTGAGTCTATATGATGTTGGCGATCCTGCTGATGTCACTCTTTACCAAACTGTTGTTGGCTGCCTCATTTATGTATGCAACACGAGGCCAGATATTCAGCTTGCAGTCTCACAGGTCAGCACATTTATGCATAGCCTAGGGTCTAAGCATTGGCAGGCTGTCAAGAGGATTTTCCGCTACCTTAGTGGCACTTTACATCTTGGCTTGTTTTATCCCAAGGGGGGATCATTGCCGCCAGACTTACATGCTTTTTCGGACTCAGATTGGGCTGGTTATTTTGACACGCGAGTGTCCACAAGTGGTTTTTGTTTCATGCTTGGCAGTTCATGTATATCATGGTTGAGCAAGAAGCAACCTACTATGGCCACTTTGAGTTGTGAGGCTGAGTACAGAGCAGTCTTCACAGCTACGGTTGAGTGTGTATGGCTCAGACGCCTTATGGCTGATTTGGGTGTTGGACAGGACACTGCAAACACTATCTACACTGACAGTCAGAGCGCACTGGCAGTTGCAAGGAACCCAGTTTTTCATGCTCGCACAAAGCACATTGAGGTGCATTAACACTATGTCAGGGAGAGGCTCTCAGCAGGAGAGATCATCTTGGCTTATGTGCCAACATAGGACAACCTTGCAGATCTTTTCACAAAGGCATTGTCTCGTGAGAAGCTTGAAGCTTTTCGCAAAGCTTTGGGCTTACTCCCCTTTGTGGATTGATCATGTCCTCAGGGCATGGCACTTCCCTTTACTCATGTGCCAGCTCTCGTTCACCGCATCACTCCAGGGGGGATTTGTTACCATATACATGTGGTAGTGATGTGTGTGAACACACTAGGACCGCCGGGGCATTTTTTCCCTCTTTAGGAGGTTTTTTCCCCCGTGCATTGTATATACGCCCATCACTCTAGGGCTATCTATCTTTCCATTGCATACTAAGAAACACACTCTCTATTGTGTGCCTTGAGCTTCCTTCGTCTTCTCCAAGCTGTGTGTGTTTCTCTGCAACCCTAATTCCAACAGGGGCATCATCAATAGTACCTTCACGTGAAAAATCAAATTTATCAATATTCATTCTACTCTCTTTATTATTGTCATCCATGCTAACTAAAATTATGTATATACTACTTTGTGGTTTGGTATTCTCAAAAACCTTAGTTTCTACTCTTCTTTACCTTTGAAAATTTGCTCTCAAGCAGCCACACCCGTGGTTTTGACTGTTGATTGTAAAGAGTAGTGAAGGGGGTCTAACATTGCTCGATTGATTATGGTTCTTGTTGAGCTTGCTAGTAGCTCAATAATTGTTAATCCAAAGGCAATCCAAAGGCAAGCCCTGAAAGACTCCATTAGTAAGTCTATAGTTCCCAACGGTGTTCCTCGAACTAAGTCCTTTTCAACTAAGATAATAGGTCCCTGTCCCACTTACCCTCTTGCAATGAACATGTCCAACCTTTCATGGACAAATTAAGGACCTCTCTTCTTAATCAAGAAAAGGGAAACCAATAGCCTTGATACCAATGTCATGAAATATAGCTATAACATTGACTGTAGCGGAAATTGAAATAACAATAGTGAGCATTTCCTTTAAGAGAATTCTTAAAGAGCATAAGAAGAGTAAATGATTAAAGGTAGCAAGATGAACATTATCTTGGCATGAACAAATACTTGTAAAAGAGAGAGAGAGAGAGAGAGAGAGAGAGAGAGAGAAAGGAATAGAGAAATTGACAACAGTTGAGGAACGAATTTATGTGGAGCTATGGTCCCTCCTCCAAAAGGCTTTTGTAGTATAGATCCCCCCATAAAGAGAGACTTGGTACAATACAAGATTGTGTTCTTGAGACCTCATTGGTGCAATGAAAATGGTAGACTTCATACACCAAAATTATGCCCTTAACTAACTTGCAAAGCATTAACATATCCCCGGCCTCAATCCAAGACCTCAAACGCCTTCAAAGGTGGAGAGAGCTAGCAAGGAGTGAGGGAAGGGAAGAGGAAGAAGAAGTAGCATACAAGAAAGAAATAGTCTCCTCACTTATATTACTCTTGTAGCTTAGCATAGCATAGTAGCATAGTAATGGAGATGAAGAAGATGGCAAGATTTTGCTTTGGAGCATGGCTCTTGGTTGGATTTGCATTCCATAGCCAAGAGGTGTTGGTGTAGGCTCTCAACTTCTCAACAAGCTTGGAGAAGGAGATGAAGTTCTTTGCTAGAGTCCCATTTCGGTAGCAGAACCAATAGTGCTACCAAGCTTTTAAACATCAGATTTAACTAAGGTTATCAAAGTAGGATCCAATTAGAAACTAATCAAAAAACATAGCAGTAGATCCAAGTAGGATCCAGTATGCAATACTCAAACCAGCAACCATAAAGTAAGCTTGAGTAACTGTCAACACTTTAAAATATCGAGCAACCCTTGTATCGGTAATCTACTTGTATCTGCTATATTTCAGCCCAGTAGCAGAGGATCAGTTAGTATCAGAAAGAGAAGAAAAAAAGCCTCATATACTGATGTGAACCAATCTGAACCAGAAAATGGCATATAAAAAACCAGTGTACCCTATGCAGTGTTCCTTTAGGTTAAGCCTGAGTAACTTGCAAGTATGACCAGCTACTGATGTGAACCAATCTGAACCAGAAAATGGCATAAAAAACTAGCACCATCACTAGGTATTTAGCCAGGATAAGTTAGATGTTATATTCTAGCACAGTAGAGAATTTAGAGTTAATGTATGCAGTCAGTATCAAGCAACAAGAAGAAGGCCCCATTTGTAAGGGTCAGTTGAATCATCCAAGCTCTGTTAAATGAAAAAACTAGACCCTGCTATTATTCAATCATACCAAAGATTAATGTAGAGACTGTGTATAGCCAGCTAGATTAGGCTTATTAAAAGCTCCCCCCCTTTTTTTTGAATGTAACATCACCAACTGCAGCTATCTCAGAATGGCAGTATAACCCTCCTTCTATTACTCAAAAAAAGCATGTATAACCAACAACTTACCAGGCTTTCAGCCTTAACATTCCCTCATCAACACCAAACATCATCCCATACTGATGTGGATATAATTGTACCTAGAAAATGGCAGCCAAAACTAGTGTACTATTTTGTAATTCCCTTACCAAACTGATGTCATTTTTATGCCAAGCAACCAAAGACCTAGAGTAAGTAATCAGTGCTATGCATAAAGAAAGCCCCATCTATACAGATCCTTAGATGTATTGTAGGAGGCCATTTTTAAGCCAGAAATCTAAGTAGAATTGTAAGTCAGCACCAGAGCCAAATCTAGCTATTCCCAATCGTTCCCAAGAGAGTATGATTATGTTTAGAAAAAACCAGATTTACACCAGAAATTTAAGACCAAAAAACCAGCTGGTGGCCAGTAACCAAGTAGTAAAGTTTACCAGTTAGTGGGAAAAAAATCTTTACAGATTCCTTCATTCAGTGAACAGGACAGGAAGCCAGCAAAAAATTAATCATATTCTTTCACTATGTCAAAGTAAACCAACCTGTCATCCTCAACACCACCACCAGAGTTTATACATAACCAGCACCATCACCAGGTTTTTAGCAGAGGATCTGTCAGTAAAAGAAGCCCAAACCAATACCATCACCAGAGTTTCTGCATAACCAGCACCATCACTAGATTTGATGTCATATTTTATGTAGTCAGTACCAGTCAAGCTTCCTGTCTTGTTCATTCAGTGAACAGGACAGGAAGCCAGCAAAAAATTAATCATATTCTTTCACTATGTCAAAGTAAAACAGCCTGTCATCCTCAACACCACCACCAGAGTTTATACATAACCAGCACCATCACCAGGTTTTTAGCAGAGGATCGGTCAGTAAAAGAAGCCCAAACCAATACCATCACCAGATTTTCTGCATAACCAGCACCATCACTAGATTTGATGTCATATTTTATGCAGTCAGTACCAGTCAAGCATCCAAAAAAATGATCCTTTGCTAATGTGAAAAGACAAAAGAATCCCAAAAGACCAAAAAAAGTTAAAAAACTTGTTTTATATTCAGCTATCAGAGCATGAGATTATCGAAACCTGTGAGCAGTCACCATGCCAATCAATTTTCCAAGCAACTAACTAAGACCAACAAGCCTAAGTGAGGGGAAAACACCCTCACCTTTTATAGTGGAGGAGGCAGGGATGCACTCCAATAGATACTCATTAGTGGTGGTGCCGCGGCCGCCTAGCATTTGATTAAAGTAAGAGGTAATCCAGGTAGGATTCCATCCATGAGTGGGTGGTATGGAAGCCAAGGCAGGCAATCTTTCATTATGCGAGATCATCTGAGCGGGGTAGTGACTCAATATGACTGTCGCGACAGCATGAAGAAGCCCTAAGTAAAAAATAGTGATGTTAAAAGCCACCCCGGTTTTTGAGGAGCCAAAGAGTAGGTTTTTAGCTAAAAACTAAAATTGGTAGGAGGTAGATTAGGGGATGGTACCCATAGGGTAGCCAAAATAAGATGCTGGGAAGGTGTTAGCTTTATGGTAACTAGCTCTATCAACCAATGTGATCCAAATCAAGCATTTGTACAGCACAGGGTGCTCCCTTATCAGGCAAAAGCTCAATTTAATCTCTTGAGCTCAGACAGTGATTCGCAGTGTATCCTACAAACCCCCTCCAGATGAGATGCTAGAGCAACCACAGCCCCAAGGCAATAATTTAGCATGTAAAACATAAGGTAAAAATCCCTTACAGCCACAACTCAGAAAAAGATTCGAGTGTTTGGAGGTCATATATTGTGGCCAGAAATGGCGATTTAGAACATTAATCGAACCCCATAGATATTATCCAGGTCAGAAGTCGTGACCAAGTGTGTGTGTGTGTGTGTGTGTGTGTGTGTGTGTGTGTGTGTGTGTGTGTGAGAGAGAGAGAGAGAGAGAGAGAGAGAGAGAGAGAGAGGGTGCAAGCACACCCCCTCCTTGATTGGGTCGACCCCTCCTTGTAGCTTATGCTTGAATATCATCGGCTCATGTCACAAGCCTAGCCAATCACAAGCCTAGGTCATTTCAAGCAATAGAGGTATCCTTTGGAAAAGTTTCCTCCTTTCCCCTTTGAGAGAGAGGTATTTAATAATGATTAAACAATTAATTGAACAAACTAAATTTTCATTGGACCCCTTAGAGGCCAACCAATAGGCTTTAGGCACCTTATGAGGGAAACATGGGGAGGAGGTTGACATGTGTCCTTCTTGCCTCTTTTGTCTTGGGCTTGCCTTGAGGAAGCGTGTGTGTGTTCTATCTCATGCCCCTACTTGTAGGGCTCGCCCTCCTTGTGTAGAGATGTAGATTGATTTTGGAATGCCTCACCCCTTAAGCACCTTAGTCATGAAGCACCTCAAGCACCTTAGTCATCAATGATGACAAGAACCTCAAGCACCTTAGTTAGCTCATAAAGCATGACAAGCACCTCAAGCACCTTAGTCATAAAGCATGACAAGCACCTCAAGCACCTTAGTCATCAATCATGACAAGCACCTCAAGCACCTTAGTTAGCTCAATCACGAGAAGCACCTCAAGCACCTTAGTCAACTCAAGCGCGACAAGCACATCAAGCACAAGCTTAGCTTGTCTAAGGTCTAAAATACCCTAAGGTCCTAGGTCGAAGGACTTTTAACACTAACCTTTGGTGGTTTTTAATCAAGCTAACCCTAAGGTCTTTTAAGCTCCAGTATCTGGTAAATGCTCTTTGATAGACCATCTTCCTTTTGGACCCGTTGCCTTCTCTCCCTTTGGTCTTGTGATGAGATAGATCTAAAAGCACATGTCTATATTCTAACTCTTGTTCCCATTTATTTCCCCACATTTAATTATCAATTCAATATGAGAAAATAATTTGGGTTAGCTAAATATTAGATTTTATGACATTACCTATCTCTTGAAATCATAGTTGTCCTCGACTATGAGGTAGATAAGATAAACCCTTAGTCATTAGTCTACTTTTCTTAGCGGGTAGAGGATCCCCTTTTTACCCTACGACATCATTCCAGAATGGATGACGAATCCATTTGGTGCTTTGGAGACTAAGCTGCTGCAAGTCTGCTCTTTAGTCCATATCATACTTTCGAAAGTAGAGTGACAAATTCTACTTGATGTTGGGGAGACATCGTCATCACAAACATGATTCTAAGCATGCATACTACTCGAATTTGTGCACAACGAAAAGAGAGACCTAATCCTATAAGACAAAAACATTGTTCAGTGAAAAGAAACATTTACATTTGTTGAATCTAGTGTAGCATTGTAATCATTGACAAGGTTAATACTATACTTAGGCTATGTTCCTTGCATCCATCTAGCATCCCAAGGCTTTCCAAGGCTCCCTTGTTGTTAACTTGCAATTTAGGTGCAAAAATGTAAACCTGCAAATAAATACAACAGGCTGTAATTTTTTATTTTAGATCGTTTTGCATGGAGCAAACATGTCTATGTGCATCTCAGGAGCTCTCGCACATAATGGGACAATTGCCCTTTGAATCTCATGAGTGTTCGCACGAGAACAATCTTTGTTTTTGCAATCCTTTGGGATGGAATTGTGTGTGCTTGCGGGGAATGAGCAATTAGGTCATTTGGTTCCTGTTCCATTACCAACCGTACAGAAACCCCTAGAGCTATACATGGTCTGCTGAGAAGCCCAACTAGTGGGGTATTACCATTACCATATGTGCAAAAGGGAGAGAGAGATGCACGAGAGAACATCATTGAGATACATGAGAGAAGACAGAAGGCAAGCTTTCCAGTAAAGATGTGATCACCTACATCCACTACTCTCACACACATAGTAGTTCACGATGAGCTCCAAAATCATCCCCCACTCAAATTTGGGCACCCCCTCTTGATATGAAGTTTCTAGAGTGTGTGTTGGCCTACCGATTTCTCTCCTACTGTCACGTGTCTAGTTTTCTCCTTCTAGTTTAATTCCTAGTATCCACCAATTTATAAAGTCCTATCGCATGGCCTAAATGACTATAATTGATCCTAGCTACCCTTTTACTGCTCTGATTTCAGTGCCAATTAGCCCATCCATCTTATGGAAACCTAGCCTTCACTAATGTGAGTGAAACGCTTGACCATCAGCCATTTCACACTAGCTATACAATGTTTGGCCATTTTGTGACTTCAAAAAGATGGTCTCAAAAAATAAATAAAAATCAAGGAAAGGAAACCAGCAAATAAAGTTACCCATTTTCATAGCCTCATGGCATATCCTCCTCTAAAAATCATAAACATCCTTGATTGCATGCCCAATATACATGCCGCAGATGCTTTATTGTGATTAGCACTCTTTTATCATCACATCTATCCACAAGAAAGGTCATGATACATAGATACAAATAACTTCATGAAACCTTCATAGTTTTTTCTTTTTTGTCTATCATAGAAGTGAACATTATACCTTTAACACTTGTGAAGCAATGTACACTTCTTTTGCATTGAATCCATATGTACATGTGAAGTGCTAGCTACAACATCACCCCTCTTTTGAGTGTGTGTCAAGCCCTTTGACCTTTTCTCTAATGAGGTAATCTGAGTTGGAGAATACGTGGGTTGTAAACCAAAACCTTCAAGATAAAGCCGCAATACATTTAGTAACTCTACTACTTCACTTTCTTCCATCCACTTTGTATCCATAGGTGGATAGTTTTTGAACTTCACCAAATAATGTCTTGCAACTTTCCCCTTAAGTTTTCTTTCTTTATGTTCCAAAATCTGCTCAAGTACCATGATCTCATCAAGTTCCTCAACTTCAGGTTGATCTTCATTTGGCATATCTTTTGGCACATCACCCACAAAAGTCTTAGAAGACTAACATGAAACACATCATGAATCTTCCAACTATCAGGCAATTTCAGCCTATATGCAACGTTGTTAATCTTGTCAAGTACTTGAAAAGGCCCATAGTAATGCATGTTGAGCTTGAAAAGAAACCTTTCCTTGTCCTTCATCTTCTTTAATCTTGCCTTTTGAAAACGCAAAAGAACCCAATCACCAGGTAAAAACAATAGTTTACGTCAGTGAAAATCAACAACCCTTTTATGCTTTGCTTGAGTCTTCTCCAAGTCAAGCTTAATCTTCTTATACATTTCATCTATGTTCTCTACATATCGATATGCTTCAAAAGTCTTATCTTTTGTGTAAAAAATGGCAGGAACATTTTTGCCACCATCAACAATCTCAAAGGGTGCCTTGCGTGTTGACCAATGCATTGTAGTGTTATATGCATACTCAAGCATGGGTGCATACTATTTCCACTTGCCCTTATTGTCTTGACACATAGCATTTAAGCAGACCTAAGACGGTAGAATTGGGCTCTTTTGATTGTCCATCAATTTGTGGATGAAATGAAGATGAAAACTTAAGCATTGTGCCCATGTTTTCAAACAATCCTCTCCAAAAAACACTTGTCATACAAGGATTACGATCATTGAAAATGCGCTATGACATACCATGGTACTTAAACACATTGTATATGAACAATCGTGCCATCTGATAACATTTATCTTCTTCTTGACATGAATAAAATGGGTCTTTTGTTGAACCTGCAAATAATGGTGCATATAGATCATTCCCTGTCAGCGTTCTCAAAAGATCAAAGATAAAATACATAGTGATGCTTTCCCATGTCTTATCCGGAATAGGTAGTGGTTGTAACCACCCTGATATCTTTTGCCTGTCAATCTTTACCTTTTGGCAAGTTAAGCAAGTTCACACAAATGCATCGGCATCTCTCCGCAAAGTAGGCCAATAAAATAATTTATCAACCGCCTTCACTATTGCATCTATGCCACGATGCCCTAACATATGGTGAGACATGGCTTTCTACCATAACTTTATGTCCCAATGGCCTAGTGACACATAGTCTTTCATACATCAGCATAAAACCATCCTTGAGGAGATAGTGCTCATGGCGTTGTCCATCTTGCAATTGTTCAAAAATCTTGCAGAATATTCATCAGTATCATATTATTTCCTCATGTCATCAAGCTCATGATGATAATGAATTGACACAATTGAAATTTGTGGATTTCTTGACAGTTCATGACCCACAACATTCTTCTTGCCTTCCACATGCACAATGTGAAAGTGGAACATAGACAAAATGTTTTCTCATCGCATATCATTTTAGATAGCTTTGACTATGTCAAAAAGTATTGCAAGGTAGACTTGGAAGCACATGCATCACACCCAATAGCTCTTTCTCAAATATTTACATGTTCTTTTCTAGCCCTTGCAATCCTACTTTCATAGGCTATTACCCAACCATCTTGCATTAACATTGCCCCAATACTATTTCCACACTCATCACATTGGACCACAAATGACTTCCTAAGATCTGGTAAAAAAAATACTAGATTGAAATCCGTCTTCTCAAACATCTACTACAATTGGTTTTATAGGGGGAATGTTAGAATAAAACCTCCATGTGGCTAGTCTCCAAAATCATGTAGAGAATGCACCACCAATTGATTAGTTTAAAGTTTGAGTGGGTTACAATAAATGGCTGCATGACCTCAAAGGTTTTTAAATACAATGTGAAGTATTATGTCCTTTCTATATTAAGAGAAGTGAAACTAGCACTTGGAGAAGCACTGAGTGATTGTTGACACTAGGACATGTGGCTAAAGAAATATCATATCTACCAAGAGTGTGCCTCCAAGTGAAAAAAACTAGTATAATCTCCTCTCCTTTGGGAAAAAATGGACAAGGTTGTCAGGGCAACAAAGCCCATTGGATCTTGCCTGACACGTTTACTGTGTAGACCACACCATCACACTGCAAAGAGGGTCTAGAGCTTAGGTACCCATTTCTAGTTGTGTAGACCTTTGTGCCAAACTAAAGGGGGTTTAGAAAACTAGACACTTTGTCCCTAGCTATGAAGACCATCATGTCACATTGTAGGTAGAGTTTAGGGAGTGTTAGATTTCTTATCCCTAGCCATTCATTGCATCTCCTATCTTTTGGCAAAACATGCAAGAGGTTGTGGGGGTAACAAAGCTATGTGGATCTTCTTGACTCGATGACTGTGTAGACCACAACATCACATTGTAGGGAGGGTTTAGAGCTTAGGTACCCATTCCTGGTTGTGTAGACCTATGCGTCACACTTAGCGGGGTTAGAAAACTAGACACTTTGTCTTTGGCTGTGGAGGCCATAATATCGCATTACAGGCAGAGTTTAGAGAGTGTTAGATTTTTCTTCTCTAGTTGTTCATACCGTTGTGTTGCATTGCAGTGAGGACTTACGCTTAAATAAATGCTCTATCTCTGATTGTGTAGACAACCTCATCGTAATTGACCACTTGTTCGATACAGCTCAATTATATACTCAATAAGAAATAAAAGATGTGCATAATTGTCATATATGCCATGTTTGTGCACACGCCTCTGCTTAAGAGATTGCATAGTTAGTTGTGAAACCCATTAAACATGTTTATGTGTGTATGCTTAACTATGATAAATGTGCCAATTGTGCACATTTTGTATTTCTCATTGAATCCTTAATTGATTGTTTTGACCAAGTGGCTTTACTTTAGAGTTGAAATAAGTGTGTATATTGTCGCCTTTTCCTTGACTTGGTAGACCACCATCATGTTTCACTGTGGAGAGGGCTTAGATATAAACAAATGCTCTATCTTTGGCTATATAGACCACCATGTTGCACTACAGAGAGAGCTTCAGAAGTAATACAAACTCGCTTGAAATGAAGTTATTGATCACTTGTTCAAAACAATTCATTACAGACTCGGGTGAGAAATAAAAGATATGCACACTTTGCACATCTGCCATATTTAAACGCACATAAAACCTACATAAAGGGTTGCATAACCACTTGTGCAACACTTTAAGCATGCTTGTGTACGTTTTCAAGAATGACACATGTGCACAACTAACAAATGCATCAATTTTGCACATCTTCTATTTTTGACTAAGTTTATAATCAATCATTTTGGACAAGGTCATGTACTTTGCTTTTGATTCCAAATAAGTATGTCTATGTCTGTCTTATCCCTGGCTATGCACACCACCACATCACACTGCAGGGAGGGTATGTTTTAAATAAACACCTTGTCCTTGATTGTGCAGACCTCCATGTCATTACTTTAGGCTTGCCATTTTAAAATACTTGCATTGATTTAGATCTTTCTATCTTCATGTTTGATGTTGCATCAATTTTTTCTATTCACTAGTAGTTATTATGACATTGTCATGCATTAACGTTTAGGTTTGCTTTTCTAATTTTTATTTCATATATTTTCAACCATGGTAGAGATAAAGCTGTTGTGTGACCATCATAAAGTCTTCATTGATGCTCTTTTCATCTACCTATATCATGCTACAGACTCGCTACAGAGGATCATATATGATAAGCATTTAATCTTCTTGTGTCAAAGTTCAAGGACTTCAAATAGAAGCTTGTGAAACTAGAAGCCGGATTTTCTTTGACATCATTGACCAAATCCTTCTGAAAATCACGCGGATCTTAGGACAAATTGTCAAGACATTCGATAGCATCTAACGTCCTAAGATTAAGAATGCTCTAAGGATTCTAAATTGAATGTAGCGTATTTCACAGCTACATTCAGAGCTCAAGGGTAAAAAGAGACAAGAAGATTCCTCCAAATGTCCAAGGATTGAAGAGGAAATAAACGTTGTTCTTAAAGCAAATGTTCAAACTATAGCCCAAGTTTCAGAAACATCCACATCATCTACATGCCCCTCTATCATAGAGGTGGTTGCTTTGGATGAAAGCCTAAGCCCCCCTTTCCTTCAATTGCTTGGTGAAATATGAAATTATCACCTATAGGCTCCTCAACTTTGTGAAGACCTTGGTGAAGGCTATTTCACTGTTGTGAAGCAAGTGAGAGTTACGTATCCAAAATTTGGGGATGAATTATATATGGCCAAGATCTACAAGCTCATGACACACCACAAATCCCCTATATGGATGGCACTAGAAGAAGGTACTACACCCCATGACTCTTCAACACTGTGGCATAATCTTAGCCAAAGGCCTTTTACGCCATAACATTAAGCCAATGCTATTTTTAGAATGTGGAAAGGTGGCCACTTGGAGTAGTGGATACAAGTTTTCCGCCATGATCAGCGAAACTACTATAAAAGAGTTCCAATACACATCTAGAGCCTTGAGTGTGGAATGGTGGCCACCATGATGGAAGCAAGATAGCTATATGGGAGTTTCGATACCCCTCTAGAACCTTGGATCATCTTGAGGCAATCTTTTCCATGCATGGGAACCCCCCATATATCTTTGCCCTTTTACCAAAATATTTCCTATTATATAAGTTACTTTTGATTTTTCTTCCCTTTTTCACAAAAGCTTTAGCCTTTATTAAATAAATAAGACTTATGCTAATCAATCACGATGTAGCATAAATAAGTAAGCTTTCTTTGTTGATATCTCTTTTGACCTTAAATATTAAATATATATATTCTAAATTACATTATATAGTTTAGTATTTTCTAATATATTTTTCATTTATATATATTACTCCACTCTACCAAATATTTTATTCACTAGTTTTCATTTTCAAACCTCAACCCCACTTTCAAATTTCAATAATACCTCCATCTAGATGATTGCCACTCTTTTCAAAACTCTAGGTCATGTTTTCATACACATGAAGGAGCTTACACTTGAAGGCAAGAGAGGAGTCCACTCAAATGAGACCACCAAAAGACTTTTGCAGCCACAAATAATACATTATTTGGCTGAATTTTTTAAGTAAAGAAGAACCCAGAATCTGAAGGAGCGTTCGACATGAAAGATGTAGCTCGTGATCTCAACTTTTAGCTCAATTTTTTTCAGAATTTTTGGAATTATGAACGCGGAGCTATGATTTTTGTAGTGGACCCCAGTTTTCTCATGTAATGGTGACATAGGCCATCCCTAGTTTTCTTCCCTCTAGAATGGATATGGTTCTACAAGTTTTCAAGCATGATTACAAGAGACAAGGCTCTTTTAATGAGGTCTTGGCAAGTCTAGAGTGATTCTATCACCATTTTTGGAGGATCCATCCTCATCAACAATTATCCACCTTCGACAACCTCTCTATAATTTTCTTATCTCTCTCTTCTCTCCCTAATAAGCTTATGTCTAGCCAAAGCTAGACTATTGTAAATATCTCCTATCCTCTACATCCTACCCACATTCTCTCTTCTTCTCTCTCTATTGACTCTGGTATTTTAAATAATGAGGAGACAAGATGGGAGCCACAGTCACATGCACCCCATTTTCCTAGTCACCAAAGTGGGAGACTCACCTCAAATAGAAATATTGCTAAATCCTCCCCTCCTTCCCTATATAAGGAGGACATGAGAGCTCACTTAAAAACACACACACACACACACCTATCCATACACACTCTTGTGCTACATGCTTGTAGCATGAACCCTAATCACATAATCACAACACCATCATCATCACCATCACCATGCACAAAAGATGAGCACCACACCTCCACACCACTTGTAATTAAGGGTTGAAGGCACAATTTCAAGAAGAAGAAGGGTGGACACACTCATGATATTCCTCGCCATCAACTCCTATCTCTCCATTATGCCTCCTACGATCTTGTCCCCTTCTCATTTTCCTGCCATACGCTACCTATTGTATTCATCTTTTGCAAGCAATCAACACACTCCATCTTGGTGCCATACTTTGTGTTGCTTTGGATATATCTCATTGTGAGTATGGTATATGCTTGTTCCTTGTCTTTTTTTTTTGCTTATGTAAAGGTGTGCAGATTCGCCACCATACACACACTCTCTCTCTCTCTCCCTCTTATATTCCTATCTTCTTGCTACTTCCATCTTGAGGTGTGCGGATTCGCCACCTCTTGTATGATAAGTGAGCATACTCGCAAGTTTTCCCTACCTCATTATCTTCCTTACTAACATGCACGAGTAGCAAGCCCATTCTCACTCATTCACCACTCCTCTCACCTTATTCTCCGACCACCCCATTCCACATTTGGGTGTGGATCTTGAAATTGTTTTCCATGGCATGCTTCATTGGGTACATGTATGCGTCCTAGCCGCATATCTTGCTAGGTGGTGCCGCTATTGTGTATCCCCCATGATGAGGCCATTGTGCATAGTCTTGGTGTAGAGGCCACCGGGTCTATTTTTCACTTCCGCTTCTCATTTGGTGCCCCCACTGACGGAGGAGGGCTCTTGAAACCTTCAGTTTACAAGGCTGACATGTTTACTTCCCTTCATGGACAAGTGGCTTCTTGAATTCTCTAATTGGACCACTGAAGAGGAGGAGCTTCAAGCAAGTTTGACACAAGTCATCAAAACACTCTTGCCAGGGTGTTGTATTGTTAGCATAGAAGAAGTGGTAAGACCCTCTTTCCCTACTTAGATTGTTTACATTTCTCATCATCCCCGCAAGCGTAAAAGCAAGGCACAAGCTGCATCATGCTCACATTGTAGCCAAAAACCGCATCTTCGACATGAGTGCAACCCAAAGTGAAGAAAAGGACATCATTTTCTCCCTCGACATCCGCACAGGCGTTCTCACATCAGTAGGCTTTCAAGTAGCACCAGGCTTCTCTACATTTACGTCCCCATCTTTGCCACCTATTCCACCTACATCCACAACAAGCCTTCACAACTTGAGGAAGCTACTACGAATGCGTGGTTCCTCCCTCTCCCTTGCACCAAAAGATTCAAGGGTTTTCCAGCGCCGACAATCACCCCGTCTCCAAAACAAAAGGGTAAATCCTCCAAAGGCTTTCTATACCTCACTCTCATCTCATGAGCCAGGAACTAGAAACAGCAGCATGGATTCTACGTCGTCTACCGAGTGAAGTGGCGGAGTTTGTCATCGACAAGGTCTTTGACACAGGTTTTGCTTGGCGGAAAGACAAGACCCTCCACCTTCAAGGGGTGTTGCTTGTGAATCAAGGCTATGATGACAACTTTACAGCTTGCTATGCATCCATCCAACTTGGATTAATACAAGTGGTAAGACTCACCACCTACCTCATCACACCTGTGTATACACTAGATGGCACTCTATCGTGCAGGAAAGTGAAGTTGCTCAAAGAGAGAGAGTTCAAGCTTTTCCAAGAGCTTGCTAGAGGGACAGTCCTAGAGCTAGAAGGCGAAGACAACCTTGTCCTGTGGTACTATAAATTTGACCTCGACTACCAAGAGCTCTACACCTCCGACTATAACCTTCCACCATGAAGGAGAGAGCCTTTCCGAATTATCGTGTGATGGATCCAGCGCATCAACCTTTTGCAAGGAACCGAACTTATGCACCACAACGAATTCAATCAATCAAAGTAATCTTGGACCGCAAGATGTTTTATCAGCAGATCATTACAACCATGTTTGGTAGAGAACGACTGCAAGAGATAAACACCTCTTCTCTACCCTTTATCCTCCCTATGATTAATCATGAAGTGTCTTTTGATGTAGTTATTTTCATCCTTGTATAGTATGTTTTCCATCTACCGAGCACCCATGTATTGAATCTCTATTTTTTATTTTTATTTTTTTAAATATTTCTAAGTCGAGTTAATTTTCTCACTCTCACAATGGCAAGTGTAGCATTTCCAACCTTTACTGGTAAGGTGGGTGAGGATGCTGCAGACTTTCTAGACAACTTGGAAATAGCATGTGTCATCTCTGCGAGAGATGATGATGATTCGCGCTTGCGCATCTTCCCACTTCTAATGAAGGTGGAGGCAAGATCATGGTACAATGCCTTGGCACAAGAAACCAAGGAATGGTGGGACTTATTAAGAGCAGCCTTTGTCAAGCGTTTTGGAGAGGGCACAACATCAGAGAATCTATGGCAATTGTTGATAGAGTTGAAGCACGGCAGTATGCTGGAATACGCATCATATGAGTCAAAGTTTATAGATTTATGGGGGCGATGGGTTGCATCGCTAAGAGAGGATGAGGGGGCACCTGATTTCCTAAAGAAGGATCGATTTGTGGCTGGGTTATGGCCAACTCTTAAAGAGAAGGTGAAGGGAAGGTTTCCTGCTACGTATGAGCTAGCAGTTGAAGTGGCCCGCCTTAAAGACAAGAAGTTGCGCCTACAAGCCAGGAATATCGATGAAGAGGAAGCCGTTAGGACCCAACCACCTCTAGCACCACCTACAACAGCCGCCCAGAGGATTCAACCACAAGAACCAATTGAAGATTAGCAAGACCTGCTCAACCAAATCACCAATCAACTTGAGAATCTCTCAGTCCATTTGATACAACAAGTGCATGCACACAATCGCAACCAAGAGCAAGGAAGAGGACAACGAAGGCAAAACCAAGAATACCACTGCTACAATTGTGGGGAGGATGGTCATGGCATGTACTATTGTCCACACCCAAGGAGGTAGAATTTCAACAGAGGAGCCAGGCAAAATTAGGTTTCACCACCGAGAGCAAGACCACCACCACCGAGGGCACCACAACAAGCACCACCCATGCAAATCCTACAACCACCACCACCACCACAACCTCTCATTCCACCCTTACCCCCACCACTAGTTGGCAATCAAACAGTAAGCATCATCAGTCTTGAAGGTAAAGGAAAGGAGAAAGTGGAGGAGCATATCAAGGGAGTAGCAAAAGGTAAGACCAAGTTTAAAGGAGTAGATGCCATAGGGGTAAAACGCGCTAGGCAAGGTGAATCTTCCCAAAAGGAAGAAAAGATGAAGACTAAAGGAGAATCTAGCAAAAAGCCGTCCAAGTCACGACGTAAAATTGACATTGTAGATTTCTCTTTGGGTGAATGTTCTAAACCATATGATTTGGTTCAAGATGTTTCTGTGCAGGGCCCAAAAATCACCTAGCCCCAATTACTCCACCTAGCACCTAGGGTGAGGAGACAATGGACAAAGATGGTTAGCACGAGACGACCAAAGCCAAAGATAGCTGGGGCTATCTCTGGGAGGAATCTAGATGACATACTACCAGTGATGGATGCTTACATCAAAGGGCAACACATCTCCAATATCTACATCGATGGTGGCGCACAAATATGCGTCATGAGTGAAAAAATGATGCACCGTTTGGGTTTAGAGGTGAGTCGGTCGGCACCATGCCGAGCCAAAATGGCAAATAATTTAAAATTTCAATGTGTTGGTGTCATAAATGCAGTTAGGATAAAGGCATTCAACACCAAGGTAGATGTGGACTTTGTCATGCCACACAAAGGGGAGGGCTACCCTATCATTCTAGGGAGGCCTTGGCTTATGGCTATGAGAGCTAAGCAGGACTGGGACACCGGCATAATCCAGATGAAGGATGCAAAAGGGAGGCCAATACTTTACGACATGAAGAAAGGTCGGAAATGCGACATGGATCTAGAAACCTCTATGGATGAGTTTTCTAGTGGTGACTCTTCAACCACTTCAGAGGAGGAGTCAACAGGGAGTGAAGGAAGTGATAGCTCCATTGAGGTAATGGGCCTCACATTCAATCACAACAAGGTGGACCCTTCAAATTTGCAACCACATGTGAAAGTGGTGAAGACACTTCAACTACCCCTATGGCACCAGATTGGTGAAAGACTCATGCAGAGAAATGCAATTGAGGTCTACTGGCACTTTAGGTTTTCCTTTCTAACTGTGAACATTGTGTGTAACATTAATTTGGGAAGCTCTTTAAGTTGGGTTGCGACAAGAGTGGAAGGATTGACATCAACAACCAGTGGAATCAATCTAGGACACACCAATCAAGGAAGAATGGTTTTGCATACTACTGGTAACATGGAGTCATTTTTCAAAATGTGGTTTGCAGTTTATCTTTTGTACATGGTGGGCTCTCTTGTGCAACAGGCATCAACCATGCGATCTATCCATGTGGGCAACAGGTCTCTATCAATTTGGCATGAAGAAGGAAAACAAGCAAGATATGAGGATTATGGTTTCTTACTCCCTTTTGGCTATGTGTCTGGACGAGGAAGCCATGCATGGTCCCGCTTTGGAATACTTTCAAGGACTGATCAAGTTCTTCCCATACCTTCTATCACTTATGCAAGAGTTAATTCTTGTGTGGACTCAAGAATCATTATAAGTGTGATCTTCTGAAGAGGACATTATTGCATACAATGGATTTACGCTTAGTGTGGGACCCAGGTGGACACCAAAAAGAACTTTGGGGAGCCTCATGCTTCCAAGGGATCCATTATTCCCTACAAGGATCTACCAGCCACCCATTAGAAAATTTCGGAGGTCATTTGGAGAGCCTTGTAAGAAATTGTATTTCTCTCTCTAGAAACTTTTTTTAAAATGCACTTGCACCTTCTGAGTACGTCAAAAAGGACAACCAGACACTTTAAAAAATAGATTTATATTCCCAATCGTCCTTGAAAACGGTCACTTTTTTATTTAATGTGAGCATCTTTTTCAGGAGGCAGGTGCGGCGCATTCAAGGCAGCTTACGTCATCACTGAAAGTTGAAAAGTCACAAACTGTCAAATAGTGATAGATTTTGAGGCTTTTGACACCACCAATGCGTCCGGAATGCCAAAATACCCTAAAAACGAATGTCTACTTGTCTAATTCCAACATCCGGAGAGGCAAAAAATGTCAAAAAACTCCAAAAAATGGGCTTTTTACTTAAGGCGCGCGAGGAGGCATTCTAAAATGCTAGAATGCCCCTATGCGCGCCGTTAGTACAAAGCTCCTTTTAGTGATTTTTGGACAATTATCTTTCAAAAAAGCCTACCCATGTTTCTCTATTGCACTTTTGCACCATGCTCTCTCTCTCTCTCTCTCTCTCTCTCTCTCTCTCTCTCTCCCTCTCCTTTCTATAGCTTAGCATATTTAAAGAGAGAGAGAGTGAGAGACTCCCATTACTAACGGCGCACGTGGAGCATGTTTTGACCTCAAAAAACACCTCCTCGTGTCGTTAGTATAAGGTAACAGAAAGACACACTCTCTCTCTCTCTCTCTTTCCCCCGCCTTACTTCCTCTCTCTATAACACTCACACATACACACATAAACACATACACTGGTGGATGCACAGTACTAAAGGCGCGCATAGAGACATGCACACCGGTTGTGCCTCTCTACGCGCGCCTGTAGTATAGAGAGAGAGAGAGAGAGAGAGGGGCTCTTTGTGTTTGTGTGTGTGTGTGTGTATGTGTGTGTATGTTATATTTGTGTGTCTGTGTGTTTGTGAGAGTGTGTGTCTGTCTGTGTGTGTCTCTGTGTGTTTGTGTGTATGTTATATTTGTCTGTGTGTGTGTGTGTGTGTGTGTGATCAAAATGCACTTTGTAGAATTGTAACAATGGGTGTGCGTGCTCACTCTTATAGACCCGAAATTATGATCTCTAAGGCTAAGATGATGAAGAAAAAACCTATGTGATAGATGGAGGCCTTTTTAGAGATTTTTTGACATTTTCCTCTCAAAAAGCTCTCTAAAAGAGGAAAAAAGGTGCTTTTTACTAACGGCGCGCGATGAGGCATTCCAAAATTTTGGAATGCCCCCTCGCGCGCCGTTAGTAAAATGTTCTTTTAGGGGTTTTTGACATTCTTTGCCTCTTTGGATGTCGGAGCTAGGCAATTGGACATTCATTTCTAAGATATTGGGGCGTTCCGGATGCATTGACAGTATCAAAAGTTTCAAAATCTTCCACCAGTTGATAGTTTTGTAACTTTTTGAATTCTAGTGATGACGTAAGCCATATCAAATGCACCACATCTACCTTCTGAAAAAGGTGCTCGCATTAAATGAAAGAGAGTGATCGTCTTCAAGGACCACTAGATTATTAAATGAGGAGAGGGACACCTTTTATATTTTTGTTAATATCAATCTATTTTTCTACGTAACGTAAGCTCTTCTCTCATTGGAGGAGCTTATTTTCCTCTCTCTTCCAAAAGGCCCTCCAAAAGACCTCCGAAATCTCCTAATGAAGGAGAAATCCTACTCTATTTCAACATGCTCAAGTACAGAGCTAGAGGCATGAATACCTCTAGCCTTAGGGGGAGGGCTAATGAGGCAAGCTTTTCCATGCATGGGAACCCCCCATATATCTTTGCCCTTTTACCAAAATATTTCCTATTATATAAGTTACTTTTGATTTTTCTTCCCTTTTTCACAAAAGTTTTAGCCTTTATTAAATAAATAAGACTTATGCTAATCAATCACGATGTAGCATAAATAAGTGAGCTTTCTTTGTTGATATCTCTTTTGACCTTAAATATTAAATATATATATTCTAAATTACATTATATAGTTTAGTATTTTCTAATATATTTTTCATGTATATATATTATTCCACTATACCAAATATTTTATTCACTAGTTTTCATTTTCAAACCTCAACCCCACTTTCAAATTTCAATAATACCTCCATCTAGATGATTGCCACTCTTTTCAAAACTCTAGGTCATGTTTTCATACACATGAAGGAGCTTACACTTGAAGGCAAGAGAGAAGTCCACTCAAAGGGGACCACCAAAAGACTTTTGCAGCCACAAATAATACATTATTTGGCTGAATTTTTTAAGTAAAGAAGAACCTAGAATCTGAAGGAGCGTTCGACATGAAAGATGTAGCTCGTGATCTCAACTTTTAGCTCAATGTTTTTTATAATTTTTGGAATTATGAACGCGGAGCTATGATTTTTGTAGTGGACCCCAGTTTTCTCATGTAATGGTGACACATGCCATCCCTAGTTTTCTTCCCTCTAGAATGGCTATGGTTCTAAAAGGCTTCAAGCATGATTACAAGAGACAAGGCTCTTTTAATGAGGTCTTGGCAAGTTTAGAGTGTTTCTATCACCATTTTTGAAGGATCCATCCTCATCAACAATTATCCACCTTCGACAACCTCTCTATAATTTTCTTACCTCTCACTTCTCTCCCTAATAAGCTTATGTCTAGCCAAAGCTAGACTATTGTAAATATCTCCTATCCTCTACATCCTACCCACATTCTCTCTTCTTCTCTCTCTATTGACTCTGGTATTTTAAATAATGAGGAGACAAGATGGGAGCCACAGTCACATGCACCCCATTTTCCTAGTCACCAAAGTGGGACACTCACCTCAAATAGAAATATTGCTAAATCCTCCCCTCCTTCCCTATATAAGGAGGACATGAGAGCTCACTTAAAAACACACACACACACACACATACACACACCTATCCATACACACTCTTGTGCTACATGCTTGTAGCATGAACCCTAATCACATAATCACAACACCATCATCATCACCATCACCATGCACAAAAGATGAGCACCACACCTCCACACCACTTGTAATTAAGGGTTGAAGGCACAATTTCAAGAAGAAGAAGGGTGGAGACACTCATGATATTCCTCGCCATCAACTCCCATCTCTCCATTATGCCTCCTACGATCTTGTCCCCTTCTCATTTTCCTGCCATACGCTACCTATTGTATTCATCTTTTGCAAGCAATCAACACACTCCATCTTGGTGCCATACTTTGTGTCGCTTTGGATACATTTCATTGTGAGTATGGTATATGCTTGTTCCTTGCCTTTTTTTTCTGCTTATGTAAAGGTGTGCGGATTCGCCACCATACACACACTCTCTCTCTCTCCCTCTCATATTCCTATCTTCTTGCTACTTCCATCTTGAGGTGTGCGGATTCACCACCTCTTGTATGATAAGTGAGAATACTCGCAAGTTTCCCCTACCTCATTATCTTCCTTACTAACATGCACGAGTAGCAAGCGCATTCTCACTCATTCACCACTCCTCTCACCTTATTCTCCGACCACCCCATTCCACATTTGGGTGTGGATCTTGAAATTTTTTTCCATGGCATGCTTCATTGTGTATATGTATGCGTCCTAGCCGCATATCTTTCTAGGTGGTGCCGCTATTGTGTATCCCCCATGATGAGGCCATTGTGCATAGTCTTGGTGTAGAGGCCACCGGGTCTATTTTTCACTTCCGCTTCTCAATCTTATTGAAAACACGAATGCCCTCTTGGAGATGATGAAGTTTTTGCACACCATGACTTCCTACACAATGATTTGCATGGCTGTAACATATTGATACACTTCGGCAAAAAAGGCGTATATGTCTGTATCATTGATTGGGGATCAAGCACTGTCTCAAACAGCAAGGATACATTCCTCCACTTATTAAAACTATCCCCAAAACTGAGAGCATAACAAAAGAAAGATTATCCATGGGCATCTTCTAAAAACATAAACACAAACCTCCATCGCTTCACTAAAGACTCTAATGTATATAGCCTCTCTTGGATTATTAAACGCTTGATTTAGTGTATCCTGCAATCTTTTGAACATGAAAAACGAGCTTTTTTGCAGAATGTACTACATATTTCAAGGAAAAGAAAAGAATCACTTAAATAGATATCTGATGTAGGATTTATCGCTTTGTATGAATGGAGCTCATAATGCTGGCTACAAAATTATAACATACTCTAGTTTACGGCCAGTCGATGATTGAATGATCAAAGAATCATAAGTCTTGTGCCATTTTTGTATCTTTGTAATTCTTTTCAAGTTGGGTCTTTAAAAAATTTCAAGCTATGTCTTTAAAACACTTCAAGTTTAGTTTTAAAAACATTTTGGAGGGGTTTTTGAAACAATTCAAGGTTTAAAATACATGCATATTTTTGTCGCTAACATGTCTTTTTTGCTAAGTGCGGATGGAAGACATATCTCATCACGATCAAAATACACACGAGGATCCCTATCTCAACCATGAACTAGTGCAACAAATCTACAAAGAGGAGCAGATTTGGTTCGTTACAGGCGGTCTAAGAGCTTTGGCAAGGTCCCAAGAGGATGAGTCCGACCACGATGGAGAGCGCTTGAGCTACAAGCAATGTAAAGGGCTATCTTCAAACCATTGTGTATAGCACACACTTTTGAATGCCACTAGTAGCGCAAGGGGATTCCCTCCTTTGAAGATATCAAACTTGCAACACATGATTTTGGTAAAGCATATGCATGCCAGATTCTTACAAGTGTGCAGGCAAAACCCAAGCGGATAGCCATTGACTTTTTGCAACAATACTACTATTATCATGATTGAGGCACAAAGTATATTGGAATGATTCTCCTAGCATGGAAGGGGTGGGAAAGGGACACTCAGCAAAAAATTTCACACTCAAGAGACAAAACAGGGGCCCTCTCCGTGCAAAAAGATCTATCCCTATCTCCCTACAACACTTCTTGAGTAATTGGCAACTCAAGGCATAGAACTGGCAGCCAAGGAGAGGTCTCACAATCATTGCATGCTCTTTGCGAGGCACTAGAAGCTGTGAAAGTTGGATTGAAGCAGAAACTAGCAAGATATGAGCCAAAATTTGGTCCCTTGAAAGAGGATACGCTAGAAGCATGTTCAAGAAGCTCCATCGGAACAGATGAATTTTGCAAATCAAATATCATGGGAGATGACATCCAAGACCTGATCTATTAGAATTAAACGACTCTTTGTATCAGCTCATTTTTATAAAAGCCCACTCTTCGTAATAAGTAAATCAATGAAATTTTTGTGAACAAACACACACACACACACACATAGACTTGACACTAAAAAATTTTACCTACTTAAAGGTATGTTGCATTTCTCACCCACGTATGGCTCTACAATCATTATAAAAATGGAGTGCGTCTCTAAATCATCATATACAAAATTGTTTAGATGCATTGTATGTGACAATAGCCTTGACATTTTTGAACCCATCAACTTTTCCAATTGTACACTCATACATGCCTGCTAGAAAATCACTTTTTTTATTTACAAAGATGTATCAATTGCTTCAATAAAAATGGATCCTCTCAGACAAATTAGCATCATATTTTTCAAGGGTTTTTTTTACCATTTGTCTATCTATCAAGAGCAATTGTATATCCATATTGTGGCACATACTCAAGAATTGTACGCTTCAAAATACTCTATGCTGAAGCTTTCACTTTATCTATTGTACGTATCATATTATAATCAGGTGCTACAAATCCATCCTTTGATGTGCTCATCAAAGCATCCTTGAAGATAGGATTATGGACGATATTAAAGCGAATTCTACATGGGACAAAAGCTTGGGTCCACGTGAAATGTAGTCCAAGAAACCATTGTTGCTTGGTGAAGTAGAATCCTTTTAGATAAGAAGTGGAAAGTGTGGGGTTCAAGCTAGCAGATCCTTCATTGTATGTAGTAGTAGAATTACTTTTAGATAAGAAGTGGAAAGTGTGAGGTTCAAGCTAGCAGATCCTTCATTGTATGTAGTAGTAGAATTACTTTTAGATAAGAAGTGGAAAGTGTGAGGTTCAAGCTAGTTCAAGAAACCATTGCTTGTCAAATGCTTGGTGTAAAGTAGAATCACTTTTAGATAAAAAGTGGAAAGTGTGGGGTTCAAGATAGTTCAAGAAACCATTGCTTTTCAAATGCTTGGTGTAAAGTAGAATCACTTTTAGTGAGAAGTGGAAGGTGTGGGGTTCAAGCTGTCAGATCCTTCATTGTATGTAGTAATAGTGAGGGAGCATTGCTCAAATTAGTTTCAATCTATACCAATCATCATTGCTATACTATTTAAAAATCAAATCATTATCATTGCTGTTTTACTTAAAAATCAACAATCATTTATGACATCTACAGGCATAACGTTAACAATTCTTTCATTTCTTAAATTTCAAAATCTATGCTCTTGAGTTTCATTTCATAATATATTGTCATTTAACTCTTAAAAATTTATCTCAAGTGTGAATTTTTACTCTACAGATAAGGAAGAATCACCTAATTCATATCTTTTTGCCTTCAAGTGTGAGTAGACTCTACATATGAAAAGAAATTTTAAATCTCTTGAACCTACTTACAGGACCTCCAAGTGTGAGTGGATCTCTACACATGACAATAAATATCTATTTACCCTACCTAAATCACTTCCAAGTGTGAGTCAAAAACTCTACACAAGGCAAGAGATTACTATTCTATCTACCTAAACCACCTCCAATTTGAGCAATACTCTACACTTAACAGGCAATTGCAAAATAAATTTACCTAAGTTACTTTCATGTGTGAGCATGGCTTTGTACAAAGCAAGCAACTGCCTAACAATCACTAAGGCTATCTACCCTATCAATCCAAAAATCTTTTAAATTTTAATTTTTCATCTTATACTTAAATTTAGTTCTTGTATTTCTAATTTTTAGCATAATGACTACAGTAATTTTTTTTGTTTTTTGGATTTTAGAGTTCACGTTTGTAGTGGACTCAAGGCACAAACCTTTTAAAAAGATTCCCACAATGGTAAAGATCCCCATGGGTACCTAATATATAGAATTAATTTTGATCGAATATTAGTTCAATTGAACTAATATTTTGCTTGAAATATATAATTCAATTGAGCTATAATCCTATTGAATTGTTAGAAAATTATATGAGATGGTGTTTTGATGATGTGGCACATATAAGCATTCGTTTAATATGAGATGTTGTATAATACGCATGATCAAAACGTATCATACGTACATCATATAACGTGCGATGCAACTTAGCTATAAGGTGGACCATGGCTATCCTATTGAGGCGTCTGGTGTTATGTCTCAATAGGATATGTCTAATCTAACCACAATATGACCTCCTTTGCATGACGCATGCTTGGGGGTATCGTGTCAAAATCCTTGTGGAAAGCCACAAAGGAGGAGTAAATCTTCTTACTATGAGTTGGCCCTCCTTTATGATCAATGTAAGTGTGAGGATGTGATCGAAAGTGGTCTATCCATGTCTGCAACTAGCCTGTCCTTGTGACCTCAAGCCCTACCATTCAATCCATGCACTAAGCTCATGCTCCAAAATAGATCCGTAGTTCTTGGCTAGTATGTGACCAACCATGGTAGTCCTGTGATTTTGGAACCAAAAGGTCACCACGCTTAAAGAGTGGGACTATGGTACGGTATGACAAGCTAATGGGGAATCCCTCACACACTACTCTCTTCAACATGCATACCAACATGGGTGACAAGGCATGTGCAAAGTGCTCTATTACATCCCTCATCCTAAGCTCTTCCATTTTATAACCCGTAGATTGCCTCTCTGACCATCCTCCAAGTGAAAAAAGACCATTTTGTTGGTCTCTTATCCTTTGGGGGTCGCATGGGTAACTGTCCTAACACATCATGAAGATGCCTCTCATAGTCCGTCTACACATGTGGGAATGTGATTTGTATGGAGTATTGTCTTTCCTATAGTATCTACCAAATCCTCTTGTTGTCTAGTCCAAGAAAATCTAGTAAATTTTAGCTTCCATTTTGTCCAAGTAGTCGCTTTTTCTTAACACACAAGGCACTAGAAAAGCATCCTTGCTTGGCTATGTGTCCAGGTGCCCAAGTAGGTTATAGGGAAAAGCATAATTGACAGATATGTAGTGCCTCTGCCAGGTCTCTTATGCACTCATCCAATGGCTTTCTTATAGCATGTTCGTCATGGAGCTTTCTAAACATGTCTGTGGCCTCTATACAGTGGTATCTAGGATATTTAGGGATACATGGTGTTGTTTATCTCATATAATAACAGTGTACTGTGAATGTCACAATAGCATGGCGTGTTGTTATGCCAATAGATCTCTTAGAGATCTTGAAGCTCTGAATGTATGGTATAAGCAATGTTGAGCCCATACAATAGACTCTCTGAATGTATTGTATTAGCGATGTTGAGCCCATCAAATAGTTTATTGTAATTGCCCCCTATTTATGGTTCCAACCTATCAGTGCATTTGATCTTGGCCATTTGAGTAACTTGGGCTATCTTGCACAAACCTACCTTGGCTATTTTGATCTCTTTGCACATGGCATCTTCACGTGTGTAGGAATCACGTGCATTTAAGGCTCTGGCCAATAATACATCCCAAATGCCCTCATATGAAACATCAAAGGGAGAGCCATCCTGTGTGGCATAGCCTAAGCTTGTGTGTGGGGAAATAGCATGTCACAATGAAGATGTCTCATGGTCTGCTTCTATGTATCTTGATGCACATCAAACAGTGATTCTTGGCTTTCTAGCTTCTGGACGGAATCTCCTTTCCCACCTATATCCCCGCACATTTGAGTGTCCAACTTCCTTTTGCACTAATGAGCCTCTCTATACATGGCGATGTCAAAGTACCCAGTGTCTAGGCGGAGTGCTCTGTTACATGTCCATACTAACATCTAGAGGGCCTCATAGGGCATGAGTAATGCATGGGGTGACTAGAGCCTAGAATCCATCTCCCAACCTCCCACTAGATAGGAAATGCTCCTAGCCGGATTCCCTTGTCCACACGGCCTAGTCTGGCCCTTGGCCCGGTCCATGACTCCATGGCCTTGCCCTTGTCCTGACATTACTCCCCCCTTAAGGAAGAGTTTTCGTCTTCAAAAACAAAAGTGGGAAACTTCTTCTTAAGAACACTAATGTTTTCCCAAGTGGCACCTTCCTCAGGTCGATCTTTCCACTTGATTAAAGCTTGTTGACGTACATGATGACGCGTACGTAAATCATGACAGTCAAGAATTCGTTCAGGTTCATGCGGTAAGGTAGGAGGTTCAACGAAATCGACCAGAATTTGTTGGCCAATGATATTGTCATCCCTATGTAACCGCTTACGTAAATGGCTTACATGAAACACTGGATGAATACAAGAATGTGTAGGTAGCGATAGTTTAGGCACGATCATCCACTCGCTTGAGTGTTTTGAAAGGCCCACAATATTGTGGAGATAATTTAGGTGTTGGCCCAGTTTTTCAGACTTTCTGAATGCTCTGGCATGTGTAAAAATACTTCCTCCCCTTCCTCAAAGATAACTTGCCGACGTTTCTCATCAGTGTATTTCTTATACCGATCTTGCGCTTGTCGGACGTTCTGACGAGTGAGTTTCAGCATATCCATGTGGTCTTTGAGAAAATCCTTAACCTGTTGGAGTTTTTGGTTGCCAACCCCACAGTAATAGGTGACCTAGGTTGAAAACCATACATGAGCATGAAAGGACTGAATCCAATCGTGACATGCTTAGCACTGTTGTAAGCAAACTCAAGAAGAGGTAAATATTCTTCCCAGACTGATTGTTTCTTGCTAACGTATGTGCGTAGCATATCCTCTAGCACTTGGTTAACTCGTTCAATTTGACCATCCGTTTTTGGATGATCGAATGTACTGAGGTTGAGTTGTGTACCCAATCGTTTAAACACAGCTCTCCAAAAATGACTGTTAAACTTGGAATCACGATCACTGATAATGTTACTTGGCAAGCCATAAAACTTGTATAGGTTGTCCACAAATAACTTGGCTAATTCTGGAGTCTTAATCATTGATTTGGTTGGGATAAACTTACATAGTTTAATCAACCGATCTACGACCACCCATACTGAGTCATGACCTCGTACAGTGGTTGGTAAACCCACAATAAAATCCATAGAGATACTTTCCGATTTACCATTGGGAATCTCCAAAGGATGTAAGAGTCCTCCTTCTTTCAAGCGCTCTCCTTTGTTAATCTGACATTTTTAGCAATGCAAGACATAATCTTAAACAAAGACATGTAAACCTGGCCAGTAAAATTGTCGTCGTACGAGAGCATAAGTCTTTTTAATACCCAGGTGTCTTGTGCTTGGACTGTCATGACATTCATAAAAAATTTGGCGCCGAATGTTTGTGTCCGTCGATACATAAACTCTCCCCTTATGGAGTAGGTACCCATTGTCGATGGTAAAATTATTCCATCGTTGTAGTTCATCACTCAATAGAGGAGAAGTGTGTGTGGAGGTTAACGATACACTACCATCATTGGAGTGAGAAGGATCCTCATTTATACATGGCTCCACACTTTGGAATATGCGTCATCCTGCTCATATTTTCCCTTTAGAGAATCCAAAAATTCACTACGAAGTTCCGTGAACAAGAGAGAATTGATCTCTAGCATACGACTAAGAGTGTCAGCCACCACATTGTATCGTTCTTTACGATACCGGAGCTTGGCATCATATTCCTGAAGAATCTCAGTCCACCTGGCTTTTCGACCCTTCAAATCAGTTTGTTGTGTAAACCATTTAAAGCTTTCATGGTCAAACACAATCTTAAACTAAGCACCATACAAATAATGTCTCCATGTTTTCAAGGCAGACACTATTGCATAGAGTTCGCATTCATAAGCAGAGTAATTCTGATGTGCTGAATCAAGCTTCATGCTTTCAAATGCAATTGGCCGCCCTTCTTGTAGCACGACTGCTCCAATAGCACGGTCACTGGCACCAGTTTCCAAAACGAATGGTTTCAAAGGATCTACAATAGCTAGGATTGGAGCTGTAGCTAATGCATCCTTGAGCGTATCAAAACTATGTTGTTGAGCGGGTCCCCAATGAAAAGCTTTGCCTTTGCCTTTCAATTGGTCTGTCATGGGAACAACAATACTAACATAGTTTTTAACTAACCTTTGATAAAAACCTGCAAATCCTTCAAAAATATATAACTCTTCCAGATTTTTAGGAGAAGGCCACTGCCGTACGGTATCCACTTTGGTTTGATCCATGTGTAGTCCAGTAGCCAAAATAACATGCCCAAGATAGTGAATTTTCTCCTTCAAAAAATCACACTTAGATTTCTTGGCATATAATTGATTTGTTCGTAACAATTCGAACATCTGCCTCAGATGTTGTAAGTGTTCTTCTTTAGAATCACTGTATACTAGAATGTCATCGAGAAAAAAGATGACAAATTTACCCAAGTACGGCTTCAAGACACTATCCATAAGTGTCATGAATGTTGCGGGCGCATTGGTTAACCCAAAAGGCATAACCAAAAACTCGTAGTGTCCAAACCTTGTTCGGAATGCAGTTTTGGGTATATCAGCAAATCGGATACGTACTTGGTGATAACCTAACCGCAAGTCTATTTTCGTAAAAATACGAGCATGAGTGAGCTTGTCGAACAACTCATCCACGCATGGAAATGGGCACTTGTTCTTAATAGTAACCGCATTTAAGCCACGATAGTCTACACACATGCGCATACTACCGTCTTTTTTCTTCACTGATAGGATAGGAGAAGCCCATGGTGAAGAACTGGGTTGGATAAACCCTCTGCTAAGATAGTGAGCAAGCTGACGTTCCACCTCAGCAGCTTCAGAGTAACTCATGCGGTAGGGTGGTTTACTGATTGGTTTACTGCCTGCAACCACATCGATGCTATGTTGCACCGATCGTGTCGTCGATAATCCTGATGGTAAATCATTAGGAAAAACATCGTAAAATTCCTTTAATAAAATTTTCAAATCACTAAAAACCTTTGCTTGTTGAGAAGTAGTCGTTGGTGGAATAGATGAGAGAAAAGCATACGGCGTTGACATGTGTTCAACAGATTCAATGTTAGAGAGAAAATGAGACAACGAGTAACACAAGAAAACTTGATCTATTTCATTATCAGAAACAAGCTACATAAGCTCAGTTGTACATATTAGTGGTGAAGAAGGCACATCCTTCTCTCCTAACAACAACACATGTGTGCCATGGGATTCAAACATCAAGCTGTTGTACTCATAGTTACGGTTCAGTGATGGACTTAGGCTATGCAACCATTCCCTACCAAGTACCACGTTTGCCCTCTCCATGTTCATAACCTGAAAATCCAATGATGTGGAGTAGCCTTATACTTCTAACGGTACAGCTCGGACTTGAGTATCCCACATTTCGGCATCATATCCATTCATCATTGCTACCTTGTAGTGGTGGGAACTCGGAGTTTGAGGCAATTTGAGTTTTTTCACCAATCCATAATTAATGAAATTGTGAGTAGCACCGTCATCTACCCAGATGGACACCTTGTGCCCTTGTAGAGATCCATGCATACGTACTAACTCATGTGGTCCGAAGGTCTATTGCCACATGGAAACTGTGAGACAGCATTCATGCACCACCTCAGTGTGTGTTACTTCCACTGTAGAGAATCATGAGGAAGACTCAAGAGGCAACAATTGCACCGTGTGCACTGCTTTCTCCTTGCCATGAGCAGCAAATTTTCCCTTGGGACAATCCTTTTTACCATGACCGCTTCCCAAGCATTGAAACATAACTTCTCTTTTTTAGCGTTATCAAAGTCCTCAGGAGAGAGAGGACCACGGAACCCCTTGGGTTTTTTAGATGCTTTAGAATTGGCTACTATAAATTTCCTTTTAATGTGCCCATATTGTATGCGTGTATTACCATGTGTATTAGTAGGCACGTGATTATTATGTGATTTCTTTTCATCTGGATCATCATGAGTGTGTGCTTTCACTATGGCCTCCTCAAGTGTTTTAGGGTCTTGAGTCTTGACGTGCTTCTTAAGCTATGGCGTGAGACCGTGGATAAAACCACATACTTGCTTAAAGGTGTCTAGTCCTTTCAACTTGAGGATAACATCTCAATAGTGAGAGATATATTCAAGTAATAATGGGTATTGGCGCATGGAACACATATCCCGTGTTGGCGCATGGAACACGTACCCGAAGCCGTCCAATTTCGATATGCCTCATTTGTAGGCAAGAATTCTTTGCGAAACATAGCGTCAAAGGCTGCCCAACTCTGTGGTATGATATTCTTCTGAGAGACATCCACCACTTGTAAGCCTTGCCTTCCAGAGTTAAGCTTGTTTGCAGTGCTCTGACTGCGTCCGGGGTATGCCGTAAGGAGTGAATTCCATCCCACTTGCTGAGAAAGATATTCACTGCATCCTTATTGCGATCTTGGTCTTCTCCCTTAAAAGTCGGTAGTTTGGCGTTTTTCAACAACTCATCCACCTCCTTTGCAGTGAGAGTGTGCAAAGAATTGGGAGATGGACCTTGTTCATGATCAGAAGGGCCTTGCCCATGTGTAGCAGTGTGCTCATGCATGTGTGTGTCAACAGGGCCCTTGACCTGCTGCTACGTAAGTTGTATCACTAATGTAGATAATTTAGTGACGTTTTTATTTAGAGATGAAAACTTTCCTTCCATTAGTGATATACGTGTTTGAAGTGCACGAAATTCTTGAATATAAAGCAACTCATAAGCATCATCACCTCCCGTAGCGTCGCGGGCACCCTCCGTGAGAGCATCCGACCGCAAGCCATCATGGGCAGGATCAGGCATATGATGCTCAAAATCAAAAGTCATGTTGATATCTGAATCCATGGCAACACCGTGCAATGGAAGGAATAGAAGGAAAAATACTTGGAGTCGAAAATTAATCCCGTAGCCGTATGATGCACCACAACAGGTAATTAGCTGTGCTAATTACGTTAGTGGTCCAAGCTTTAAGCAACCGGTAAATTTGTTGGTAGTCCAAGCTTTAGTTAACCGGTAAATTCACCCGTTCAAGGGTACCGGGTAGATTTGTCGCAGTCGGCTTAAGGTTCCAAAGTATCTATTGATTCCGGACACTGAGGGGACAATTGGAATTTTCTGCACTTTAAGACTATTTGCAGCAAACGGACTGCTTGTCCATGAATGTTGCGGCTTGTCGGATGAGATGTGAGTTTGCTTGTACTCTCAAGTAAGGTCGACTACATGTCGGGTGGACATCGACTGCATGTCGGGTGGGCATGCACTCTAAGTCCAAAAAAATTGTCCAATTTTTGGACCTTAGGGCAAGCCCGTGTGAAAAACAAAACCTCCTGTGAGAGGCTATGGCGCTGCAGGCCGCCGAAGACTGGACGAGGAGAGTCTTACCACCTTGTGTGGTGCTCCACCGAGGACGCCAAAGAAACGTGAAGTGGCCGCAGGGGCAACACGAACCCGCCGATGTCGACAGCGCCTGAGATGGCAGAGGTCGAGCTTGCTCCCTCCTCGGCACAAGCCCGTCTGCCCAAGCTGCGTTGGTGCGATTTTTTTGTTGCTTAGCAAGCGGCCATGCTCGCCTCCAATCTCCTTCCCCCTCTAGCTTTGCATGTGCATGCTAAGAGTGGAGGTCCACGACCCGACCCACTTGCCCAAAATAGACCTTGCTCTTGATAGCAGTGTAATGCATGGGGTGACTAAAGCCTGGAATCCACCTCCCAACCTCCCACTATATAGGGAATGCTCCTAGCTTGATTCCCTTGTCCACACTGCCTAGTCCAACCCTTGGCCCAATCCATGACACCATCATTTTGGTCATGACTGAAAATCTACTATGATTACTTTCCTACCCTTCTTCTCTTGCTTGCAAAACTTTAGGCATGCAAACCTTAAATCTATAGTTTCTTTTTCCTTGTTTGCCAAGATGATGGAAGTGTCATTTTTCAACCTATCTTTTTAAGTATTCAAGCTGCGTCCATTCTTTCACACAATTCAATATTCATTACAATCACCTCTACCCTCACGAGTGCCTACATTTCCCCTTTCAATGTTGTGTATATCTCAACTTGAGTCTCATTACACCATTTTGCAAATTCTTCCTCATTTTTCTTTATGCATACATATCTTTGAGAACTTCCATGACTTCGTACATCTTTTTCAACTCATAAGGCTCAATTCACCCTTGCTCATCACCTACCTTCTCATACATGAGTTCATTTTTGACCTTGAAAAGCTTTCTTGCTCTCAACAAACCTGGTGATGATATGATGTCGCAGCTTCTTCCGAAAAGTATGTTTTTGCTTGTGTGGGAGTGAAGTAGGTGCTTCCATTCTGTGGATTTATTGGTTCATTCATCGATTCCTTATTAACTTCTCCAAGCAAGCCCTTCCTTTGAAATGCAACTTCCAATTGTTGATGTTAAAAGATTCAAACCATGGAGCACCATGTAGAAAGGGACATTCATGTGATTTGTGTCAAATTTCTTTATTAGATTCAAGAGGTGCATAGAAATGAAAATTCATGAAAACAGAGATGCATGCATACAATGCTTCCACATTTGGACATAGAAGATAACTTGTAGTGCTCTTACAAACTATGGATTAACCATTTCAACAATCCAAAATTACACCCTGCATCTCCGAAAAACTACTTGATGCAGTGGCACTTTTCTGTACCTCTATACCTCCCCTGCTTTTGATGATCTTCCAAGGGTTCACCCACCCACCATAGCGCATAGACCTGCTTTGCTGTAAATTTCTCTGCTCGGTGAGTGACTCCCATTTGAGGTATGAGCGCGCACATGCTCATGCACGGAGAGAGAAATCTAGTACAAGACTGCCTTGTTATTCACAGCTGAGAAGGACAACCCATCATTAGGCATTCACATGTGGGGATTTTGATGGGCTTCTTGAAAAGAATAAATTGTCAATGCACCCCGCATTCTCCTTTACAAGGCTAATGAAAAGAACAAACATTCTAATCCCCACAGGATTGAATCATTGCCACGTTCTTAATTTTAGACAGCACAAACAAAATCTCCGCTGCTTCCCACATCAGGATCAAAGTCCATCTCATCACCATAGAAGAGACTGTCCTCAAATACCTTCCCAGTATTTGTTCCAGGAGTCCCTGCTTCCTCAACAATTCTCATAATATCTTCAACGCTTTGCGATGGAGCAGGAATCTGGTTGGCCTCGTTGATGCCCGCATCATACCCATCTTGCATCTCCTTAGGCAGGTTTTTCAAAAACCAGGGATGACATTTGATTTCGGCAATTGTTATTCTCTGCACACATAATGTTTGCAAGTGATGCTTAGAGAGGGATTCGAAGAGTGACTTGACATGCTGATAACCTCAGCAGAAACTAGCGAAACAATGTTATACCTTTTCTGGGTTTGCTACAAAAATTTGCGACAAAAGATTGCGACATTCAACTGATATCCGCACGTAATCAGGAATTGTATATTGCACACTCAAAATCCGCTGTAATCACAGCCATAAATAACTTTCAAAATCTCATTATGGAAGCCAATATGAAGAAGGAAACACCAAATAGGAAATCGATTGGAGAAGAACAAATGAAATCCTTACACCAATGGACTTGCGAATGTTACGAGGTTCTTGAGGATCTTCAAATGGATATGAGCCCACCAGCATCACGTAAAGTGTAACACCACAAGACCAGACATCTGCTATCTGCACTCATGTTTTGTTCATCTGTTCATGAAGCAACCTTGATACTAAAGACATTAATGCATGTCGTAAGTTGAAATGCATATTTTGAGAAAGCCAAAGCAGGAATCCATATCTAAGATGCCGTATGCATTTTACTCAATTGTGTTCATTGTTACAGGAACATACCTTGCCATCATACTCTTTCTTGGCAAGGACTTCGGGAGCAATGTAAGCAGGTGTTCCAACTGTTGATTTAGGTTGCGAATGCAACAATGAGGACTGCAAAACCATCGTAAGTAACAATGAGCATGTTCAAAGGAGTCCTTTCATTGAAGAACAAATGGGCACACATTGATAGCTCAAACAAGATAATAGTTCTACCTTTGAATAACCAAAGTCGCAGATTTTCAATCGAGGAACAGCACTGCCGTCAAGTAAAGTGTTCTCCAACTTCAGATCACGATGGCAGATTTGCTGGCATACCACAAAAAACAAGCCCTTTAGAAACCTCAAGCTCTTAAGACCAAAAAACTACATACATCGCCCTTTGAAACTATCAGACCTCTTATAACTACCAGATAATGCAAAAGCAAAAATACATACCATATCATGGCAATAGCTCACTCCTGAAATGAGTTGCTGAAAAAAGAACCTTGCCTAGACCATACAAAACAACCAAATTCCAATTAGTGACATACCTCGTGATGTTTATCAGTACTGGTGCATTCAAAAGACAAAATTCCATAGACATGATGAAATAAATTATCCCAAGACTTCTACAACCTCAAAATTCTAAAGCCCGTTGATACTCTTACCCCAATACAGAGATCTTATGGCTAGAATTAGTAACTGGTTTTTTCATGGTTGCTTTCAGAAGCTCCAAATACACAACACAATAAGCACAGAGAGTAGGGGAGAAGAGACACAGCTTATGGGTGGAGCAGCTACAGATCCAGTTAATTATGTTGGCTCCTTATTGTAGTGTGAGATAATCAATGATAAGGTACAATTAGTAGACAGGTTAGTTGATATGGGTGGTCAGGCACATGGCCCTTTACCCCAACCATTGCTACTTGTCTGGACATTGCACTTTGTAGTGGAAGTCCTAAGAAAATATGAGGTGGATCCTTTGGAAGGCAATGAAGGTGTCATAAGATACTTAAAATGAATTTGTAGCAGTTGCTTTGGAGGCAAAGAATTAAGCGTAATGCTTACATGGATACCGATTTTGTACGGAATGTGGACAATAGAAGGCCTACTTCACACCTTATGCCTTTGCCTTCGCAAATAATGTTCTGACATGGATCTCTTGGTTGAAAAAATGCAATATATGTCTTAAAATAGCTGAGTATATTGCTGCATTAGAGGCCAGGAAGGAAGCTGTTTGGATTGCTCTTCTAGTGAAAGACTTGAGCATTACAACAGAGGTTCTTGTTTTGCGTGGTGATGAGCATAACAAGAGAGGTTGTAACCAGCTGGTCTACTGCCCAGGTGTTAACGGACAGCAAAAACATAATTTTTAGCTCATAGAAAGTAGATAGAGCTACTAAAGATTTAGCATGTTATAGATAATAGAGACATGAGATAGAATGAGAGATAGAGAGGCAGAGTTCCTTCTCTACACAACACTGGCCCCTAAATAAGCACCCCTGTCGGTGTTTGTTTATTCAAATAATGGTGAAACAGTTACAAGACTCCTCTAGGGCGATGGCACCCTGGTCATGAGAGTGTAGATTGAGAGAGTGTGTAAAGACCTGTATGGGGGTGTGTGTTGGTTTAGACACGGCACATGCACCATTTGTCAACATCTTCCCTCTCTAACTGAGCTTGTATTAAGGCTGTTTTGCACAAGCGGCCAGTTTTTCTGCTGCTAGTATCTGTGTGTGGGGCCGCCCTTGGCTGAAAATGACAGCTTTTGAGTCGCCTAGTGCCTGAGACCACCTGCCATGCATACCTGTCCAAGATGCCTTGCATGTGCCATGCATGTGCTATCCAAGTGTCCACCTTCCTTGCAACCTATGAAAGTATGAGGGTCGCCCAGTTAATTAGTTGGATGGTCTTCCTGCCATGCATGTGGCACCAGTGTGTCCAACTGCTGCTATGTTAAGCCAGTGAGCACCTCAAGCTCCTCCAATTCCTCCTCCTAAAATGCAGCCCACATAACAAAAGCATGAAACAATTGCAGATAGTCATCAGAGTCCAAGGCTATGGACCAATTTGGTGGCATTCCCTCCCGTTAAAAGAAGAGTATCTATTTATTTATTTATTTATTTATTTATTTTATTTTTTGCTAGCATGAAAGTATCCTGTCAATGCATCATTATCCAATATGGCCTACACACACCATAAAGCATTCATGAACACAAAATTGTCTACACTACACGCTGGTCCAACATTTCACGTTTGCACAATGATCCAACCTTTCACATTAGCTTCCGCCCTGGTTCGACATTTCACATCAAACTTATGTGGATTTACCAATGAACTAGCACTCAGAGAAATGTTGCAACCATTAATCTCTAAAACTCAATCAAATAAACATGTCTATCATGACAAAACATTGAAAGAGTTTGCATCAAAATGTACATACAAAGTAGTCTGTTGGTAAAATGCTACTATGAATAAACAATTTTTTTATTAAAAAAACATATTCATGACTACTTCACTTCCATCACAATCAATTTGACTAGTGTCACAAACTGTTGACGTGTTAAGCCACTGTCACAAATTGTTGATGTGTCAAGCCACTGAAGACCTGAGCCGACTTGCAGATCCCAGCCGAGGAGACCCCGTCCAATGGGGCCAGGTGACCCAACAACAATTAAAGTAACGCAGGACCCACTTACACACACACACACACAGAAGAAGTGTAAACGGTGATGACGTGGCAGGTGTACGGACGTCCACAATCTACACTAACAGTGCCACATGGCAAACTGTACGGACATCCGTGATTTGCATTGTTGGCATGGCAAGTGTACGGACTTTCGTAAAATGCGCTGACAACTTTTAAGCATCTGCTTTGGACCACATGCTTTTAGGCTTGTAAGTTTTTCACGTAAGCTTCTTTTGAAGGGCCAAAGGCCTTTAAATATGTGCAGAGGGCTCATACTCTGACACTACCATGTGAAGGTGCAAAGGGTGAGTACCGGCATTGTACTGAGTTCAAGCAATATAAAGAAATACCGAAAGGGGCGCTAGGGTTTGGGGTCAATGCTCTCTTGGGGTGGAACTCCGTCACTCCCATCTCGTGTGTCGTGCATCTCTTTCAGTTTAGTGTTATTTGAAGTGCTTAAAGTTGTTCCGTCTGTTCTTATCCATTGGCACATGGTGCCGATCCCGTTACAGTGGTATCAAAGCTCCAATTGTGTGCTTTTCTGAAAGCATACCGGTCCTATCAAAAAGGAGACATAGCAAAACGGCGCTTCCACAAAGAATCTTCATGTCACTGCCCCGGACTTATTAGCCACTCCCACCCTTAGCCCGTCGCACGTCGGGCACGCTCCCGTCTTCATGGCTCTGTCTTACAGGGCATAAGCCATAAAGAACCCAAGACCACATGACATTCATGGATTCGGCAAAGTACCTGCAGATTCTCCTCGACGAGCTTCACGACATTCTTTAGCGGCATCCTCGGCAGAATCTTCCAATGCTGCAAAGTTTAATAGTTTTTGAATTACATGTTACCCCCTCCGATGCCCCCGGAGGTACCTCCTCCTCCAGCACTAGAACGTACGCGAGCTTTCAACCAGCAACCTTCCCAGCCGTTTGTTCCGATCGACGGAGTCTTCAGGAACATGGTGTAGCCATCTCGATACCGCCTTTGCCACCACCGTCGCCCCCACCTCCCTCACCACCACCACCCTTATGGATGCCTTGATTATCCGTACCCGAGATACGCGCCTAACCAATCGAAAGATGCCGACACAACTTTCACCTTTTCCGGGGTGAAGATCGAAAGAAATCATTGCAGTTCCTACAACAATTTTACAATATCTATGCTTTAGGGAACTATTCAGAAGAATCCAAGATTTCTCGAGCAGCGGAACTTCTTAAAGATAATGCTATGAAGTGGTGGAGTTCAATCGCAACACAACCGCGTGCTCCAAGGACCTGACAAGCTTTCAAGACAATATTTGCATGCAGTTATATGACTCTTCTCTTTGAAGTCCGGATCTTGTCAAAATGGGTCAACTTGAAAATGCTTGCCACAGAGACCATAGACAACTATAACCAAAGGTTTCTCGACGTCTACCTTCCGATGTCCTCCTTTAAGTTTATTCCCTTACCATTGCAGGAATATTATCTGTCCAAGCAAGTCTCAACCATGCAAGAGCTTATGGACCATGCTGCGGTCGGCTACAAATTGATGGAAGGTAAGCTAGAGTTTACTACAAAAACAACTCCAACCAATAACCAAAACTCTCGGCAACAACGAACAAATTCTCGAGATTCTTGTGAAAGTCGACCACAAAAGCCTCGTTTGACACCTCAACAACGAGACACCTTATTACAAGAAGGCCGATACTTTGGATGCTTTCAAACAGGGCATAACTATTCTGGTTGTCCCCTTCGTACTGACAAACCAACGAAGCCAACACTCGCGCCGACGTCCGACATAACCTCTGGACCATCTTGAGCAAAATGAGCTCAAACCAACCATTGGCCGTGTACCTGACATTTATGGCATACGACTTGAAAGTACAAATGAATTGGGTCGAGCATATGACAAAGTCAACGGCTTGAAAGCCCTAAGTTTCTTCGACCCAAGAGCTACCAAAAATTTTATCCATCCAGAATTCCTGAAGCAGATGGACTTTGATTATGATCCACAGGGTGGCGAAATTGAAGCCGAGTTAACCACAGACCAACGAGGTGATTCTTCCAATGACCATCAAAGGATATCAAAGAAAAGCCGATTTCCACATTATGAAGTTGGGCAATTGTGACGTTCTCTTGGGCATGCCTTGGCATGACAAGAATGACACAACACTCCAAATCCGGAACCGTACCATTACCGTGATGTAGAAGTACAAGCCAATCGTCCTCAAGTTCGACAGTCCGAACAAAAACCTGAATAAATTATCTAGTTGTTTTAAATACTTTTGAACTTTGTTTGAGGAAGTACTATTTGACATTTGTTTGAAATGGATGGTATTTGTTTTAAACCTGTCTTGGTGCCGATTTGAATTGTTTGACTCTGGTTTTAATATTGGTTTCAATGATTGATGATTTACTCCCGGGAGGAGTACTGAAGCAAATTGATGTTTGAAAATGGTTGCATATACTCATGGCCACGACCCTTGTGGTTATTTACGGTGGAATTATTAAGAAGTTTGAGCAGTGATTACTCTCAGCACCTCCAAACAACACAGGCTACAATCGAGGGGCATTTGGTTGTAAAAGGCCTCTATATCTCATGGCCTAGACCTTTTTAGGTTATTTGCGGGAGGAGTGATGAGGGAGTCGTTGAACAGCTCATGGCCTAGACCTGGATGGTTATTTACGGGGGGAGTGTTCATCGGCGTATATATTTTTCTATATCTTGTAATATACATATGTGAGCATTTGTGTTGCATTGTGATGTGCCAACCACTGAACATTCCTAATTCAATGAGATTACCTGGGTATATAATTTTAAAGCATGACACCCATTACAGATCACCACGGTCTAGGTGTGATGGCTAATTTTGCTATGCCGGAATATCAAGAGCTCCGATTTGGAATGAGAATATACTCCTTATTGGATGAGATTTGGAATGAGAAAACTGATTGTCCCTCGGAATGACCCTCGGAATTTTTTTTTGAACTAACTTGAGTTGTTTTGCAGATATACGGTAATCGCGGACAATTACTCTCTTTCAAGAAGGGGGGATGTCACAATCTGCTAATGTGTCAAGCCATTGAAGACCTGAGCCGACTTGTAGATCCCGGCCGAGGGGCCTAAATGCTATGAAGAAGAAGTCTTACCAACTTATGGGACCCCGTCCGATGGGGCCAGGTGACCGAAAGACAATTAAAGTAACACAGGACCCACTTACACACGCACAGAAGAAGTGTAAAAGATGACGCCCTGGCATCAATACGGGTGTCCACAATCTACGCTTACAGTGCCACGTGGAAAACTGTACGGACTCCTGCGATTTGCGCTGCTGACGTGGCACGTGTACAGATTTCCGTGAAACGCGCTGGTAGCTTTTGGGCATCTGCTTTTGGACCAGATGGATTAGGCTTGTAAACTTTTCATGTAAACTGCTTGTAAGGGCCAGGGGCCTTTAAATATGTGCAAAGGGATCATACTCAGACACTTTCGGGTGAAGGTGCAGAGCGCGAGTACCGACATTGTAGTGAGTTCAAGCAATATAAAGAAATACCAAAAGGGGCGCCAGGGTTTGTGACCAGTGCCTCTCTTGGGGTGGAACTCCGCCACTCCCGTCTTGTGTGTCGTGCATCTCTTTCAGTTCAGTGTTTTTTGAAGTGCTTAGAGTTGTTCAGTCTGTTCTTTTCCATTGGCACGTGGTGCATGTCCCGTTACAACCTATTTGTTGACAAAGTAGTGGAGTTGCTTCCCTCTTATGCAGGAGGCTTTGCATCAAGTTCAAGAGGCTCAATAGTTGAATCCGCTTGTACTCTTGGAATGGTAGGCTCCAATCCATCGTCAATCATATCCTCATGTGCAAAAGTTTTGAATACTTTAGGAGGTTTATAATATATCCATAAGTATCACTCCATAAATGGTAAAACTACAAACCAAAACTGCCATAAACTATAAAATTTGAAGCTTTTAAAGGATTGTTCAATATTGTGGACCACTCCACCCATCCAACACTAAACAATTAGAATCCAATAACACGTGTAAAGCTTCAACTAACTCTCCAATGTTACAATCTACATACAACAACAACAAACTCCAAAATTTTAGATTATGAAATGGATGATAGTCAATTATAAATGATAGTCACATAAAACTAACAGGACAATAGTCTCTATGTATTGAGTTCAATAAGGGTCTACAAGTGCCTAAAAGCCCCAAATAAGAGCACTCACATAAATGGTCGCCCAAAAACCCACTTCAAGCCCAACAAGAAAAAAAAAACTACTACTGTACGATACAATCCATACGTACGGATCCCCATACAATACGCCGTATTGTACGATGCCGATCCGTACGTTGAATATATCCAACCTTGCTTCCATGAAGAATTCACATTTCTTAGCATTAATTACCAATCAATGTTCCTTTATAATTTAACAACCTTGAGCTAAGTGTTCTCTTATGCTCAAGTTTTGATTCGGAAAAAAACAATGATATCATCAAAAAGGCTCCCACGAACCTCCTGTATTGTCTATATATACGATCCATCATATTTTTGAAGGTAGCCGGACCAATATTGAGGCCGAAAGGCATCCCTAAAAACTCATATAAACCAAAAGGAGTCCCAAAAGTACTTTTGTGGGCATCCGCAAGGGCTACCAATATTTGATGATAGCCACTCTTTAAATCAATCTTGCTAAAGCAAAAAGATCCTTGTAAAATATCATCAATCCTTGGAATACGAGATCTATTCCTAATGGAATCTTGTTGAGTGTCTTGCAATCAATGGATATTCTCCAAGATCCATCATTCTTTTGCACAAGAAGGCTTGAGGAATAGAAAGGGGAAGAACTAGGTTCGATTAGTCCTTTTTCCAAAAGCTCATGTGTCTGGTTCATAATCTCCTCCTCCTGTTGTGCGGCACTCATCCTGTATGGAGAACCTCTACACAAGTTGGATTAGTCCTTTTTCCAAAAGCTCATGTGCTCGGTTCATAGTCTCCTCCTGTTGTGACACACACCCTGTATGGAGGTTTATTGGGTGGTGAACTTATTGGGATTAGATCATTGTGTGATCTTCTGGCCTTTGTGGAGGAAGTTCTACGGGTAACTACTCAGCGTGCTGAATTTACTGTTTTTGGGCAGAAATCAGAGGGTTTATATCAGTGGAAGTGAGTTCCAGCAGGGGAATTAGTTTCCGAGCAAGTTTTGGGGCTGTTATGCTACCGAAATTTTGCCAAAATAGGTGGTATCTAGCTTAGCTGGATACAGGTAAAGAATTCCCAGGACTTTTCTTTGTAATTTACCCTCTTAAATAATAAAGAAATACCGAAAGGGGCGCCAATTTTGGGGCCTACAGGTTGTCGGCGTCTGCTCGGAGCATTCTAGCTTCCAAGCCGTGTACGCGCTTAAGTGTTAATTCCCGTTGCAGGTTACCTTTCCAAAGTTCTCCCTATGTGTATCTAAAGTAAAGAATTTTGGGTGAAGGCCAAAGTCTACCACCCTACGGGCGGGTTTCATGCTTCCATCGCCAGGATAGAATCACTTTTTCCTCAAGAAGTGAGCCTCGGTTGTTTTGGGTAAAGACACAGAGTACAGAAACGCAAGATTACACTATGGCCGACAAAGGGAAAGGCATTATGGAAGGGGGCTCCTCTTTGGAAATTCCTATGGTGTTTGAGGTTGGCGAGAGTTCACGGCCACCCGTGTCTGCGCCTTTCCCAATGTGAATGTTCCTCCAGTACAGGGCTTTATGACTGGGCAACTTGAGGATGATGCGTTCAGGACTCAGTTAGTTGCCGCGGTAAATGTGTTTTCGCAATTGGTGCAGAACCCAAGGTTTATGGAACTCTTGCAAGTGCCACCAGTGCCACAGCAAAAATAGGCAACCTACACCGCGAATAGAGCTTGTTGAGGCTCAAGCCTAAGTACTTCATGCGTCTCAGCAGGATAGGGAACACTCGCATGTTGCGGAGTTAGGGGCTCCAAAACAAGTTCCTCCCGTCCTTGAACAGGTGGTGGAACGCCTATTCCACAAGCTATGCCAGTTCAGCCTGCCACCTTTCAGAGCCCACATGCTGTCTTGAATGGACAAGGAACTGGTTACCAGGCAATGCATCCAGTTTTTCCACCACCAATGGTACATCCTAGGTATTTCTGGGGTGAATCTGTATTCCAGAATATGGCTAGTTATGTGCTTGGAAGCCAGCCATACATGCCAAGCCATACATGCCAGGAATAGTGTGTGGGGGTATGCAAGGCATGATGCCAAACCCCATGTATGGTAGCATTGGCATGCAACAAGGTTTTCAGAGCAACCAGGACCAGTTTGGGGTGCCACAAGGTCATTTTGGCATGGCTGGTTTTTCTGGACAGCAACCAGATATGGCACCTATGACGCAAAATGTTAATGGCCAAGATGCACCGATGATTCCTACTACAGTGCCCATGTTGCAGACAATTCCTTATGACAATTTGGGAGCACTAGAAAAGCCAAAAGCTTACAAAGAAGGTGGTGCAGCTGTAAAGTTTAGCACTTTCAGCAGCTTCAAGGATAAGGCAAAGGCTCTTACTTTCCTCCAGTAGTTTGATACAGCTTATGCAGGAGGGAATTTTGCAAAGGCCTCTAAGTTCAGGAAAGCTGCCACTTCCTTGACAGACAATGCGCTTATATGGTGGACGACATTGTTAATGCAAGGACAGGCACCCGCCACATGGGTCTACTTCAAGAAAATGTTTGCATCTGCTTCGCTGTCAAATGAATTTGAAGCCGACGTCATGACAGATTGGCACCAACTTACTTCGGCTACTTGTAAGAGCTTGTTGGAGTACAATCGGAGATTTTGTAAAGCGTTACTCTCAGTGACCTCCTATAGATTTGTGCCTTTGATAGAGCAGATAGAGAAGTACTGTTGTGGGCTGCCTAAAGGGCTTCGGGACTACTGTACCAAGAACAGAGTGGCTACCCTCACTCAAAATCATGGAAGTTGTAACACTGGTCTTGCCTTGTTGAAAGGAGAGGACAGTGGGTTTCCGAGCAACAAAAAAGGAGGGCAGCAGAAGAAAGATTCTGTGAAGAAGGCCTTTGTGAAAACGGCTCCTGAAGCGTCACAAAGTCAGAAAAGGCCAACAAAGATAAGGACTCAGCTGGGACTTCTGGAGCGTAGGCAAAGAAATAGAAAAGGAAGCCTTTTGTGTGTAAGTCGCTCGAGGAAAAGGTCTTAATGGCTAAAAACAAATGCTTTATATGCAAGCAGCCGGGTCACTTTGCTACCAATTGTCCACAAACGAAAAGACCAGCTGACTCAGATGATAAAGAGGACCAGAAAGGCAAGAAGCCTAAACCCACGGCAGGTTTGGTGCCAGATATGGTGGGTGACAGGCCCAGTACAAATGCCAACGAGTTATGCAGAGCATGGGGTAAAGTTAGAGATCAGACTGCACTCATCTTCTTTGATCCAGGTGCCAAAGCAAACTTTATCTCATCAGAGTTAGCTATGAAGCTGGGCATCAAAGCTGAAGAGATGGGGTACACGGCAGAGGCAGGGTTGGCATGTGCTGGCCACTCAAGAGTGTGTTACGCCCATTATTGGAAAGCTGTGTCTGCATATTCAGCCATATGTAGACACAGAAGAATTTTATATCATGCCATTGGAAGAGTGCGATGCGCTACTTGGAATTCCATGGATGTTCAGAGTACATGGCGTGTTGGATGCCTTCGGCAAGACGATCGCCCTTCAGCATAGGGGCAAACTCATGTTTTGGATGTAAAGCTCAAAGGGGAGTCTATCCCTATTGTATCTGCTTGGACTATCACTTCTGTAATAAGAATCATCTTTCTGTGTACTTAATTTTAGTACGTGATGTCTCAGATAATTGTCAGTCAAATTTATCTGTGTTAGATAAAGAAAGGTCAGCATTTTTGCGAGAGTTTAGTGACTGTTTTTCTTATTCATTACCGTCACAATTGCCGCCAAAGAGACCTGAGGACCATCGGATAGATTTGGTGCCAAGGTGTAGCCCACCAAATAGACCTCCGTACAGGGTTAGCACGGCGCAGCAGAAAGAGATTATGGGCCAGGTTGAGGAGTTATTAGAGAAGGGGCTGATCCAGCCTAGTTCTTCACCCTTTTGCTCCCCAGTGATCCTAGTAAAGAAAAAGGATGGCTCATGGAGCATGTGTATTGATTACCGTGCATTGAATAAGAATACCATCAAGAATAGGTTTCCTATTCCAAGGATTGATGATATTCTCGATCACTTAAGAGGGTGCTGCAATTTTCAATAGGATAGACCTTAAGAGTGGGTACAATCAGATTCGTAAAAGGCCAGAGGATGTGCACAAGACTGCATTTAGAACGACATTTGGTCTTTATGAGTTTCTAGTGATGCCGTTTGGTCTAACAAATGCTCCTGCCACATTCAACAGAATGATGGACCGGATTTTCTGCTCGCATCAACAGTTTGTTGGGACGTTCTTCGATGACATGATAGTCTATTCGAAGAATGAAGAGGAGCATAGGCGTCACTTGACCATTGTGTTCGAAGAGTTGCACAATCACAGGCTACTTGTCAATCATAAGAAAAGTGAATTCTTCCTGGAAGAGATCCACTTTCTTGGCCACATAGTCTCAAAAGATGGTATCAGAATGGATCCCGCAAAGGTCGAAGCTATTAAGACATGGCCAAACTTGAAGACTGTGCACGATGTCAGAAGCTTCTAGGGATTGTGTTTCTACTATAAAAGGTTTATCAGGAACTTTACAGAGATAGCATCACCTCGATGCGACAGTTAAAGCGGTAGAGGCATTCTTCTATTGGCCTACCTTGAGGAGAGATGTGGATGCCTTTGTGCGAGCATGCGTGATTTGCCAAAAGGTCAAGTTTGACAGGCAAAAGGCACCAGGGCTGTTACAACCACTGTCGATTACGGATAAGCCATGGGAAAGCATTGCTATGGACTTTATCTTTGATCTTCCAAGAACGCCAACAGGGAATATGGACCATTATCTGCAGGTTCAGCAAGCAGGCCCATTTTATCCCTATCAGGAAGAAGATAAAATCTGATCAAATGGCACGCTTGTTCATGTACAATGTGTTTAAGTACCATGGTATGCCACAATCGATTGTCAGTGATCGTGATCCTCGCATGACCAGTTTGTCCTGGAGAGGATTGTTTGAGAACATGGGCACTACGCTCAAGTTCTCGTCTTCATTTCATCCACAAACCAATGGACAGTCAGAGAGGCTAATTCTAGTGTCTTAGATCTGCTGAAATGCTATGTGTCAGATAATAAGGGCAAATGGAAACAGTATTTGCCTATGCTTGAGTATGCGTACAATAATACGGTGCATTTGTCGACTGGCAAAGCACCTTTTGAGATTGTTGAAGGCGGCAAAAAATTTCCTCCCATTTTGCATACAAAGGACAAGATCTTTGAGGTAGATCGATATGTTGAGAACATGGATGAAATGTATAAGAAAATTAGAGTTGCCTTGGAGAAGATGAGTATGCGTACAATAATACGGTGCATTCGTCGACAGGCAAAGCACCTTTTGAGATTGTTGAAGGCGGCAAAAAATTTCCTCCCATTTTGCATACAAAGGACAAGATCTTTGAGGTAGATCGATATATTGAGAACATGGATGAAATGTATAAGAAAATTAGAGTTGCCTTGGAGAAGATTCAGGCAAAGCAGAAAAAGGTTGTTGATCGTCACCAACGTGAATTGCTGTTATCACATGGTGATTGGGTACTGTTGAGGTTCGAAAAGGCAAGGTTAAAGAAGATGAAGGGCAAGGAACGGCTGTTTCCTAAGCTCAATATGCGTTACTATGGGCCTTTTCAAGTGCTTGACAAGATCAGCGATGTGGCTTATAAGCTGAAATTGCCTGATGCGTGGAAGATTCATAATGCGTTTCACATGAGTCTTCTAAGACCTTTCGAGGGTGATGTGCCAGAAGATATGCCAGATGAGGATCAGCCAGAAGTTGAGGAACTTGATGAGATCCTGGTACCTGACCAAGTTTTGGCACATAAGGACAAAAAAGTTAAAGGACAGGTTGCAAGACGCTACTTGGTGAAGTTCAAGAACTATCCGCCTATGGATGCAAAGTGGATGGAAGAGCATGAACTGTCAGAGTCACCAAATGTATTGCAGCTTTACCTTGAAGCATTTGGGTTACAACCTACTTATGCCCCAACCCAACGTGTGCAAAGGAGGGGTAATGATAGGGCTAGCATATCAAATGTACATATGAATTCAGTGTAATAGATGGAAATGACAAAAGTATGAAGGTCTCACTAAGTCATTTGTATCTATGTGTTACAATCTTTCTTGCAGATACATGCGATGATAAAAGAGTGCTAACAACACAAGATCATCAGTGGCGTGTATTTATGGTATGCAATCGAGGACATTTGCTATTTCAAGAGGGGGGTATGTCACGAGGACGTTGCAAATGTTAACTATGTCACGAGGACGTGACAACTGCTAACCTTAGTTGTTGGTTTGTTTCCAATGATTTTTGTTTTATTTTTGAGACCCTCTTTTTGAAGTTGCAAATGGTCGGACATTGTATGGCCAATGTGAACAATAGTTTCACCCGCAGACGGGAAGCTGCTGGGCACTGGAATTTGTATAGTAAGAGGATGTCTAGACTCAGTCCACACAAGGTCATATAGGTCCCCCAAGTCGCACTTAGCAAGTTGGTGGATACTAGGAAGTGAACTCAATAAAGGCATAAAGTCAAGGTGGGATCACCAACAAAAAGTATCCAATAGTTGAGCCACATTGCACTTTTGGATGCGGTCCCAATGAGGATAGATGGTCAGAAGATCAGTGGGAGCCCAACGGAAGCATCTCTTAAAAATTAGGGAACTGCTATTTTGGGCCGTGAAATGTGTTCGCGTCATTACCTTTGGAATGACAAGGGGAACACTTTACAACTCTGCCGCAAAGTCAATTGGGCAACCAGTCGAGAGATTTTTAGGCGGCAACCCCGAAACGGGCAAATGCTTGTAAATGTGCCAAGTGGCACTTTCCTATGTACTTGCCTCATGCAAAAAAATCGGCGCTGAATTTTAAGCTGAGAGGAGCCTCATTTTGCAATTTGTCACAGGTTAGGAGCTATGGAGTGCTTTCTTTCCACTCTATGTACAGTGTGGTGCTAGGAGTTATGCCCTGCACACTACACACTGCTCTCTCTCTCCCCTACGTGCAGTTATGTGATGCCCCACAAGAGGGCTCTTCATTTGACTGATGTACAGTTGTGTGGTTTCATGCTTTTGTGCTCAGGCAAGAGCCTCTTTGAGCAAGAAGAGGGGTAGCTAATTGCTACTCCAGAGTAAGCACCGGTGAGGGTCATAATCTCACCGTACAGGTGCGTTTTCAGCGCTATGTATGCACTATAAATTGACTGTTTTCCAGCCATACGAACGCCAGATACATTGGGAACAGTGCCCCACTGGCAGAGGACAGTTCGGGGACTGTTTAGGGCTGAAAACAGGGCAAAAACCAGTAAATACAGCGTGCTGAATTTACTGTTTTTGGGCAGGAATCAGAGGGTTTATGCCAGTGGAAGTGAGTACTAGCAAGGGAATTGGTTTCGCGCAAGTTTTGGGGCTGTTATGCTGCCGAAATTTGGCCAAAACAGGTGGTATCTAGCTGGATACAGGTAAAAGATTCCCAGGACTCTATTTTGTAATTTACCCTCTCAAAGTATAAAGAAATACCGAAAGGGGCGCCAATTTTGGGGCCTACAGGTTGTCGGCGTCTGCTCGAAGCATTCTAGCTTCCGGGCCGTGTGTGTGCTTAAGTGTTAATTCCCGTCGCAGGTTTCCTTGGCACGTTCTCTCTGTGTGTGTCTAAAGTAAAGAATTTCGGGTGAAAGCCAAAGCCTACCGCCCCACGGGCGGGTTTCACTAGGTTAATCAAGTGGTGGATGACTCAACGACGGTTCTCTCCTTTCCTATTGCCGTTCTTCGTTATGAGCTGGGATCCCATTATCGACATTTGTGGCAGCAAATTCAGTAGTTGCTTTCCCTAGTGCATCCATTACTTGCGGATTCTCAGCTTTCGGATTGGAATATTGCACCTACCAGTTTGGACTGCATATCGGCTAGGTTAGTTTATGCTCACTGTAGTCTGATGCATGGATTGCATCTCACCGAAATCAGTTGTGGTCACTCTCGAAGTCTCGCTGTCTCGCATTTAAAAACCTCTGAAAGAAGACATTTCTTATGGTGATGCATGGTGGGTGCTTTGCTTGTTGGTAGTTTGTTTCATGTGCGGCACATCGCCCCCTCTCATTGTGTCTGATGTCATGGGGCTGACGAGAATGTGCGGCATTTGCTTTGGAATTGTTGCTGCTCCAGGACTTTCATCAGGCCTGTCCTTCAGCCTGTCCTCTGCTCAGCACCTTCACTTCCCCTCCAGAATCTTTCATAGACGGTTCTGGATTTTTAATGTCCTCAAACTGCCACAGTCTCCGTTTGAGGTGGGTTATGTGGACCGTATGGCACCAACGTAACACACATGTTTCATGCCATGGAAATTGACCCTTTCCCTTACTTCAAATTTTCCCTTGGACAAGGGCTACACTTTGCTCATGAGACATCTCTCTTGAAGCTTAAAGGATTTACTCTGACTATTTCTAGTCTGGGTCTTCCTCGGTTTGAGGTTTCCACTTGTAAATTCAATCAACATTTACCCAAAATAAAATAAAACATGTGTGCGCACGCATGCGCCTTGCTCGCACGTGCTTGTCTTGACAAAAATAATGAGCAAAATGTAAAGAGTACCATACCAAAGATGTTCTATACTATTATAAGAAGATCCCTTGACATGAAAGAAGAGCTATACAACCATGAGTAAAAAAAATGGATTATCAAATATTTTTGTCATCAGCTCCGTCACAATTATATGCAAGCAAATGGAATGTCTGTCTGAAAAAAGGTCAAGTTACCACAAACTTGAAGCACCAAAAGACAAGCATGTTGCATATTTCCCATCACTTCAGTGCAAATTGTGTTTAATGCTTAATCAAGAGCCTCTGCATTGTCACAACAAACCTCATCTTCACTGAAGCGCCCAGCACTGCAGATGCGCTGAAATAACTCACCGCCTGCAGCATACTCCATCAAAATTGCTAAATGCGTGGAGGTCAAGAAAACCTGCATTTGACAGGATTACTTCAGCCCAAAGAAAGAGAACATACTTCAAGCATCACAAGTGAAAACTTGCCTCTTTGAACTTTATGATGTTAGGATGTCGTAAGGACCGATGGTTCATAATCTCCCTTTGAACGTTTGCATCAATCTATCAGATCAAAATGTGTTAAACGAGGCATTTTTTTCTTGAAAAAAGTATTTGCCAACAATAACAAAGATGAGGGCGCACTCACTTTAAACGCTACTTTTCTCAAAATGAAAACACCTGAACATACCTTAGAACCACGCTCAATATACTTAGCAGCAAACAGTTCCTGAGTTTTCTTATCGAGCAATAAATTAGCAACCCCAAAGTTGCCCGCTCCTATTTTCTTCACAACTTCAAAACGTTCCATGGTGGGAAGAGCTGCTATCAGGCAACAATACCAATTTAAAGCTTCCTGATGAAAAGAGTCAAAGAACAATTTGCAAAGTTAATCAGTCCTACAGAGCACAATTGTGAAAATTCGGTCATCTTTCACATTAACTACCCATAACAACTCTCTTCAGTCAAGCATAGAGGATGAATATCAACATGCATCGCCTCCATAGCTAGTAGCCTCTTCGTCTTGCTTTATGCTTCAAAAAGCTTAGCTTGTAGAGATCTTAAAGAGTTTAGCACACGACAATTTTGATAGACAACACTTCACACCTCAAGTTTCTCCGATAAGTCATAATTGTCAACATCATCTGCACTCTCTTTAATGAAAGCGATCTGTTATGTCAAGATGTGTTTGATACTTCAACAGCAGAAAAAAGGATCACACACGCATGCAAGTGCACACGACACAGAGCTGCCCAACCCCATGCCATGGAAAATGAGAAATCACACACGCATCAAAAAATGGACAAAATAGGTGGCAGCCTTCAGCAAACCAAGGGAAAATTGGATAGGTATCCCTCATTAGCAGCCCAGACCAACCAAGAGACCCTCTCAGATTCTAGGTAGGATACAAGACCAGAGATCTACGGGTTACAAAATAGACACGCAAAGCAAGAATTTCACAAGTTCAATATGCAATAGTTGTATCCAATCTCCAATAATCGCGGCTTGGCCAACTCAATAGCCACAAGCCATGTTTGTAATGAAGCTCGCGAGGCTCCAAGATATACTATCTTGTCCACCAATGGCCAGTCAAAAGTAGGTCTCTGTTGTAGGGAATTTACCACAATGTTTGCCACTTCCTAAGTGCATGTACTCCAAGCCATTATCTGCATGCAATAAGTAGAGATAATTCAACGGAAGACCATATGCAGACTTAGTCCCGAGCCAACTTGCTCTAATAGCTGGTCAGAGGAAATCAACATAGTAGAAGAGTCTCATCTACGAGGACCACAAAGATTTACAAAAGACAATATGCAGACTTAGTCGAGCCAACTTGCTCTAATAGCTGCTCGCACGAAATCAACATGATAAAAGAGTCTCATCTATGAGGATGTCACGTGCACATCTAACCCTATGTGCATGTGGACAAGTTGTACCTACTTCTAGGGTTTAGGTAGCCTAGGAAGTGTTCTAGCACCCTTGTGAGCTTGTACGCAGGCCGTGCATGTCCGGCACCTAGAGTAGCTGCATACCCTCTGTTTGCACAACCCGTTAGTACCCATCATGGGCAGTAATACCCAGCATAAGCTTTTCACCGCGTGGGAACCACCACTTATAAGCACTCAATAATAAGTGACTTTTATCATTTATTTTGCAAATCCTGGAGCTGTAGGGAGCCTTGCTCGACCCAACCTTTCTACAGTATAAAAGGAGGCCTACCACTTCAGTTTCCAGGCAAAGGAGCAAAGCATAAGAGCCTCTCAACAGATCAGCCTTCCTAGCGTTTTTGCTAGCAGCTGCACCAGCGTTTTCAGCCTAAGGAAAACGCCAGATCCCCAGTAGTTTTCAGCCCTTAGCCTCGCGATATGCCACCATTTGCCGCAGAACTGGAAATCAGCTCATCGCCGTCAAATCAGTGTCACGTGACCCATCCAACCCTATGTGTCCGTGGACAAGCTACAGCACGATCAGGGTTCAGTTCAGTCAAGTCAGTCTAGAATAGGGAGTGATCTGGCACTTTTGTGAGACTGTTCGCAGACCGTGCATGTCCAGACACTTAGATTAGATGCATATCCTCTGGTTGCACATAGCATGATCATTAGATTTCCATCAGAACCCATCAGGAGCATTTTTACAGTGCATAGACCTATTTTCCCTATTTTTGACATTTTTCACTTATTATTTTTAAGTGACTTTTGTTGGAAAGTAGGTAGGGCAATTTTGCTAAGTTTGTATAAATAGAAACCTAGCGCTAGCACTTTCTGGCAGAAGAGGCAGCAGGAGCATTGCTCAACAGGCACCTTCTCAGCAAGACCCCCAACAGCATGGCCTAGCGTTTTTGCTACTCAGCATCAAGCTAGCGTTTTTGCAAGACAGATCAGCCTTGGCGATTTTGCATTGCGGAGGAGGCATTAGCAAACACAGCAGATCAGCCCTAGCATTAGTGGAGTTTTCCCCAGCAGCAGAATTTAGCCCTAGCATTTTTGGAGCAGCAGGCGGCCTAGCGTTTGCAGTTCCTTCACGACGGAAACCACAGTAGCACCAGCGTTTTCAGTTTTCAGCAGTCAGATCCCGTAGTAGAACCCTCGAATCTCGCAGATCTCACCTTCCCGCAGCAGATCCTTGCCGCACGGTCAGATCCCGTGAAGTTTACAGTTTCAGCCCGAAAAACGCAGATTTCAGTATCTGCGTTTTCAGCGCGTCGTCGTTGCATCGTCGTCATCGCCATCGTCATCAACATAGAGTCAAAATTCAACAAATAAAGATTTGCAAATTTCAGCCATAAGAGTTTTCAGATTTCAGCCCGTCTCATCGTCGTCGACATCATCGGCAAGTCCAAGCATTGTAGAGATTTGAGCAATCATAAGTAGACCGCTCTCGCCATAGAGAGTGGGGCCTTCGGAGGAGGGTTTGACAAAAATCTGGTGTCACGTGACACATCCAACCCTATGTGTCCGTGGACAAGCTACAGCATGAACAGGGTTCAGTCAGTCCAGTCAAGTCTAGATTAGCAGTGATCTGGCACTTTTGTGAGTCTATTCGTAGACCGTGCATGCCCAGTCACTTAGCATAGATGCATATCCTCTAGTTGCACACAGCATGATCATCAGTATTCCCTTCAGAATCCATTAGATTCAGTCAGGGTAATTTTCCAATGCATTTAGCCTATTTTCCCTATTTTTGGTATTTTCACTTATTATTTTTAAGTGACTTTCCAACAAAAGTAGGTAGGGCAATTTTGCTAAGTTAATATATAAGCAAACCCAAGTTAGTACTTTCTGGCAGAAGAGGCAACAGGAGCTCCCCGCTCAACAGGCAACTTCTCAGCAGAACCCGCAGAACCCCCCCCCCCAACCCTGGCGTTTCCTCTCACAGGAGGTAGCGTTTTTAGATTGGACAACCTCAGCAGTACCCCCCATTCTAGCGTTTTCAGCATTGCCTTGATCGCCATCATCACCAGCATTACCCAGCGTTTGCAGAGTCCTCTCATCGCCAGCAATCCCAGTTTTGCTAGCGTTTTCCAATCTCAGCCCATCAGCGTTTTTGGAGTCCATCAAGCCCAGCGTTTTTGGCTAAGGATACAGGGCAGCCCAGCGTTAGTGTTTTTTAGCCATTGCCGCATCAGAACAGCAGCGTTTTCAGCATGCATAGGAGGTAGCAGATTCAGCCCCATCGGTTGCAGAAGATCCCCCATTTTCAGCCCTCGAAAACGCAGCCAAAACAGTCATTTTCAGCCACCGAAACAGTCCCGAAATTCAGCAGATAGAAGACCACAGATTTCAGCCCTAAAGTCGTCGTCGTCCTCATCGTCGTCACCATCGGCGTAGTCCCAGATTGCATCAATCCATTGCATCATCATTGTACCACTTTGTGCAATCATAAGTAGACCACTCTCGCTGACGAGAGTGGGGCCTTTGGAGGAGGGTTTTACGACTTCTCTGGTGTTGTATCTCTCTTCTCTCTCTATCTCTCAGTCTCATACACTTGCACGCACAGTGTCCATTCACTTTGTTTATGATCATAGCATTCTCTCATTAAGAACGGAAGGCTCTACCTTCCATGAGAACAAAAGGAACCTTGAGCACAGTTCGGAGCACTCATCTTGAGCAAAGCGCAAACAATCATTCCGCTGCACCTAACATCTGGTGTCGTATTCTCTTCTCTCTCTTCTCTCAGTCTCATGCACCTTCACGCACAGTGTCTATCCACTTGTTTGGGATCACTTGCATTCTCTCATTAGAGCACGGAAGGCTCTCCCTTCCGTAAGAACAAGGAACCTTGAGCACAGTCCGGAGCACTCATCTTGAGCCAAGTTCAACATTCACTTCCGCTCCACCTTACAATCAGCCAACGTTTTCAGATTTCAGCCACCAGCAATTTTGGATAGCCACGTTGTCGTCACTGTCGTCGCCGCCGACATAGTTGCAGATTCAGCCCTAGACCAGTGATCAGTTTTCAGCCAACTTCAGCCCTAGCATTTTTCATTTTCAGCCCTTAGCCTTCGTCGTCATCGTCGTCAACATCATCGTCATCATCATCAACGTCAACATTGTCATCGTCAAGTACCACAGCGTCTAGAAGCATTGTACCAGACCTTGTGAAATCTAAAGCAAATACCTCTCTAGCAATAGAGAGGGGGGCCCTTGGAGGGGGTTTGGGACCCCATCTAGTGTCGTCTCTTCTCTCTTTCTCTCCAGCACTCTCATGCATTTCTTTGTTTTGGTCATTGCACATTCTCTCTTTAAGCAAGGAAGGCTCTCCCTTCCTCTGAAGTAAAGGACCCTTGAGCACTCACTATTCACTCATCCCGAGCTTACACCATCATTCACTTCCGCTGCACATTACATTGGTATGAGAGCTCATTGGCCGTGTTCGGTATCATCACTCAAGGAAATAAGCACAAAGAACCACATAATTTTTTATTTTATTTTTTAGCTGCTTGTGGTCGAACGTAACCCAAGACCACTTGGGCATGTCGATCCCTAATTTTTGTTTTTAGAGAGGGCTTGTCCCGCCTCCCCTCGTTCCTCTTTTCCACTCATTGAGAGCGGACCTTGCACTTAGCGACAGGTCAATCGACGTGAGGTGGAAAAAAGAAACCTTGGTGTGAGCGCAAGGCCGCCAAGGGGTGCACCCGCAAGGAGGAGTTGAGCTTGGGTAAGAGTAAAGTCTTCTTAAACGCAGATTGCAAGCCAAGAACCCCGAGTACTCAAGAACCCCAAGAACCCCGAGTACCCCCAAGTACTCAAGAACCCAAGAACTTAATGCACCGTCATCACACGAAGCGAACGGATACTTTGCGTGAAGGTGATGAGAGTGGAGTTGGAGAAGACGAAGTTTCTACACCAGGAGGATTGTTCCCCGATCCTCCCCCATCCCCATCTACGCCACGGATTGCACCAAACCCTATGGAGGCTTCGGTCAAGTCGATGATGGAGATGATGCTACAGCCTACAACAAGAGGCGCGTTGGATCACGACCCTGAAGAAAGAAGGGCAGCTATGGAGCTTGAGCGTGAACAAGCACGCGAAGCTCAACGCGGCAGAAGAACGAAGGGCATCTATAGAGCTCGAGCGTGAGCAAGCACGCGAGGCTCAACGCATAGCGGTTGAAGAAAAGCGAGCGGCTATGGTGTTAGAGCGAGAGACAAAGAGGGACCAACGCATGAAGGAGTTGGTCCTATAGGTACTCTCCACGAAAGGCGAGCCACTCAAGGAGACCGGCAGGTCATCACGTAGCACAAGTAGAGGCGACACCTCCAACAATCCAGTCACTGAGAAGTTGACGTTTAGTAAGTATGAGTATGATGGTAAGATGGATGCTTCTGTGATTCATTCTTGGTTGCATCAATTTACTGCTTCCTTTGCGACTAACAAGAAAACAAGTGACAGTAAATATTTGATTGTTGCCATGTATCTAGCAAGTGATGCCATAATTGGTATCAAGCTTGGCAGGAGTCACAGTTGACTGAGCATCTTGAGCATGCCGAGGAAGGCGTACCCCTCTCTCTTAGTTGGGTCGAAGAAGATTGGCGTGGTCTTAAGCAAAATGGCACTCCTGTTATGTATTTTTCTAACCATATTTTTCATATTGGCATCCAATTGCGCAAATCGGATGCCGAACGAAAAGAGGCTTTCCCTTTTGGGTTAGATGAGTACATCAAGTTTGATTTGCAAGTCTTCAACCCTACGGATTACAACGACGCCGTTAGAATTGCTCTAGCACAAGAAATGAAGCACAACAAAGGTAAGTTGAAGGAGAACAAGTCAAGTACTTCTCATAATCAACCGAACGGTAAGGCCAATGGTAAGCATAACGGTAATTCTTCTCAATCTTCTTCTACACCTAGAGCATAGAACTCTCACAATGATGATAACAAAAAGGCTAAAACTTAGGAAACCCCTAAGTTGACACCTGATGAAAAATCTGCTCAAGGAATTTTAGGAGGTAGGTTAACTCTTGAAGAACGAGCCGAATATGCACGAGACGGAAGATGTTTTGAATGTCACACTAAAGGTCACATTAAACGAGTTTTTCCTAAGAAAGGACCTAAAGAACCCAAACGATCCACATCATCCATTAATGCACTCAATGAGAACGCTAATGTGTCCCAAGTTTCTCACGATCATGTAGATGAGTCTCTCATGCAGTGTTATGGTCATGTGAATAGTCAACGCATTGTGATCTTGTCTGATTCGAATAGTATGCATGATGTGATTAGTGACTCTCGTGAAGAGCGCACGTTTAGAAGCTCTTACAATAGATCCGATTGTGATCTCTCAATTTGCTCCTGGCATGTGTAATATTTTTAGCTACGGCTACAATTAAATGAAAATGATTTTTTTGCATACGGGATGAATATATAAATTTATGAATTTATTGATACCAATTAATTATGAACGGGTAAATTTCTCAGTGCAATGTGTCATTTGGAAATTTATCCCTGTCCGGATAGTATGATAAGTAGAGCAATAGCCGAACACAGTGCAGAGCCAATCAAAACAAGCGCATAAATAAGATGGTGTCCCTAAAAGGCTCTGAAAAATCATAATTTAATATTTTCACCGTGTCCGCCCACCAAAGTGGCCGGCCGGTCACAGTGTAAATACGTCCCGGCAAGAGCAGACAAGTTGAGTCAAGAGAGGCATGAAAATAACCAAGCTAATTACGCTCCAGTTTGGTCAAAACATAGGGTTTTTACGTGTGTGTTTAAGTTAAAATGTTAAAAACCTTATAAACAACAATGACCAGACAATATGAATGGGGTCAATTATAATAAACATTAAAAAATCCCAGCCATAGCATAAGGAAACTCACGCAGCCAGATGGCCAGAGAACTCACACAAGGGGGATAAAAGCAGATAGCATTAGCAATTGGGGACACTCTGCAACAGTTTCCGCCCCGAAGAGTTCTCTCTCTTTGGGGCGGTAGGCGTTGGCTTTCACCAGCAATTCTTTACTTTAGACACACACAGAGCACTTTGCAAAGGGAACGGAAATTACACTTAAGTACACACACGGCTCGGAAGTTAGAATGCCTCGAGCAGACGCCGACAACCTATAGGCCCCAAAATTCGCGCCCCTTTCGGTATTTCTTTATACTTTGAGAGGGTAAATTACAAAGTAGAGTCCTGGGAATCCTTTACCTGTATCCCGCTAGATACTACCTGATTTGGCCAAATTTCAGCAGCATAACAACCCCAAAACTTGCACGAAATCAATTCCCCTACTGGATCTCACTCGCACTGGCATAAACCCTTTGATTCCTGCCTAAAAACAGTAAATTCAGGTCGTTGTATTTACTGGTTTTTGCCCTGTTTCCAGCCCTAAACAGTCTCCGAACTGTTCTCTGCCAGTGGGGCACGATTCCCAAAGGTTCTGGCGTCCGTATGGCTGAAAAACAGTCAATTTTCTGTGCATACACAGCGCTGAATTTGCACCTGTACGGTGAGGTTATGACCCTCACCGATGCCTGCTTTGAACTAGTAGCTAGCTACCCCTGTTCCTGCTCAAGGAGGCTCTTGCCTCAGCACAAAAGTATGAACCCACACAGTTGTACATCAGTCAAATGAAGAGCCCTCTTGTGGGGCATCACATAACTGCACGTAGGGGGGGGAGAGAGCAGTGTGTAGTGTGCAAGGCATCACTCCTAGCACCACACTGTACATGAGAGGGAAAGAAAGCACTCCATAGCTCTTAACCTGTGACAGGTTCTCAATGAAGCATCCCCCCAGCATAAATCGAGCGCCCCCTCTTCTGCGCTTGACCTATAATGCATCTGTGAACAAATAGATACAAAATGAGAAGATTTCCATGGCTGCCAAAACCTGCGTATCGCTGAAACGCAGCAAAACAGCCCAATAAACACGCATTTGATACCTTCCAATGCTGAAAATGAGATCCTTGGTCCTAGATAAAGTCATGGGAAGCTCAAAAATGGAGAGAAATGGCTGAAAATCAGAGTTATCAGCCTCCAAAGCTGCTCCAAAAAGTCAGTTACGAGTTCTCTTCTCCCAGACTTGGTAAATTGATCAAAAATAGCCACTTGACACTCATACATGCAATTTCCCCGCATTGGGCTTCCCGCTTAAAAATCTCGTAACTGGTGTATCAGTTGACTTTGCAGCAGAGTAATAACATGCTCTCCTGGTCATACCGAAGGTAATGACGCGAACACATTTCATGGCCCAAAATAGCAGTTCCCTAAATTTTAGGAAATGCTTCCGTTGGACTCCCATTGGTCATCTGACCATCAATGCCCACTGGGACCGCATCCAAAAATGCAATGTAGCCCAGCTGTCGGGTACTTTCCTTTGGTGACCCCACCTTGACATTGTACCTTTATTGAGTTCACTTCCTAGTATCCACCAACTTGCTAAGTGCGACAGGGATACATACATGATCTTGAACTGAGCCTAGACATCCTTTTACTTTACGAGTTCCAGTGCCGACCAACTTTCCGTTTGCGGGTGAACCTACCGTTCACATTGGCCATACAATGTCCTACCATTTGCAACTTCAAAAAGAGGGTCTCAAAAATTAAACAAAAATTATTGGAAAGAAACCAACAACTAAGGTTAGCAGTCGCCACGTCCTCGTGACACTCTCTCTCTCTCTCTCTCCAACGGTTTGCTGCTCCGGGTCCATAAAGAGCTCGTAGGAGGCCACGAAGCACGTGAGAACAGTTAAGGGCAGCCCACATAGCTTGTGTGCGTCTGGACCTGTGCGGACTAGTCGCACTCAGACAAGCATAGTACGGACTGTCCACACAAATTTCAGTATTCCAATCACAGCCAGAAGCAGAATTCAGCCCAGAAAAACTCGTGTGGGTACTCCCTACGCGAGCAGGATAACAGCAAAAGTACTTCCCTTATGACACTTTGGTATGGTTGGTTTTTCACGGCCATATGCCCACAATGCGGATATGATAGGTAAAACACATGGTACCACTCGAGCACCACTCTTAAAGGCACCTGTTTATGACAGTCTAACTCCTTTGAGTCAACCAAAGGATTACAAGGAAGGTGCGCAAGCAGTGAAGTTTGAAACTTTCAATGGAACATAGGACCAATTGAAGGCTTTGACCTTCATACAATAGTTTGATGCCGCTGATGCAAGTGGACACTTCACAAAATCTTTGAAGATCCGGAAGTCTTCCACTTGCTTGAAAGGAAATGCGCTTCAATGTGGACCACATTGTCGAGCCACGATCAAGCACCTATAACATGGGTCCAATTCGAGCAGCTTGTCGCACCAACGTGGCTTACAAACACTTTTGAAGTGGATGTGATGATAGCATGGCACGAGTTAAATGCGGCAAACTGTGCGAAGCTTGAAGAGTATAATAAGCAGTTCTGGGCCGCACTGCTGCCAATAAGATCTTACACGTTTGTGCCATTGTCAAAACAAATTGAAAACAACTATTGTAGATTGCCCAAGGAATCAAGGACTACTGTACAAAGACTAATGTCATATATATGGCGCAGTTGATTAAGAATGCGACAGTGGACAATAATTTGTAAAAAGAAAATTCTGGTGGATTTAATGGCAACAAGAGAGTCCCTCGAGGCAAACAATTTTCAGCCAAGGGCAATGTTGCAGTAAAACCTTCATGGATATCCACAAAGGAAGTCAAAGGATAAGGATGACAAGTAGGAGCGTAAAGGAAAGAAGCCAAAGCCTAGTGCAGGTTTTGTCCCAAATTTGGTTGGTGAGCAGCCAAACACAAATGCCAAGTTAGGGATCATACAATATTGGTTTTCTTTGATCCAACAGCCCATGCAAATTTTATATCACCAGAATTGGCATCAAAGTTGGACAATCGTGCAGAGGAGATGGGTATGACGCGTAAGGCAAGTTTGGCATGTCCGAGTCACTCAAACCCTACTGCTCACATTTTGGGGAAGCTTCGCCTACACATTCAAAGTTATGTGGATGCGGAAGAGTTTAATATTATGCCACTTGAGGGCTATGATGTGTTACTCGGTATGCCATATAGAAACTTTGTGGGTACATTCTTTGATGACATGATTGTCTTTTCAAAGTCTAAAGAGGAGCATAGGAATCATTTGACCACAGTTTTCAATGAGTTACACAAAAAGACAAGCTTGAAGAGGAATAGGAATCATTTGACCGTAGTTTTCAATGAGTTATGCATAGCATGCTACTCACTAATGTAACAAAGAGTGAACTCTTTTTGAAAACATTCACTTTCTTGGACACATTGCTTCAAAGAATAGGGTACGTATGGATCCTGCTAAAATGCAAGCAATCAACTCATGGCCAGATTTGAAGTTTGTACATGACATAGGAAGCTTCTTAGGTTGTTCCTTCTACAAAAGGTTCATCCGAAATTTTGTTGAGATTGCTTCACCACATCATGCGCTACAAAGAAAGAAAGTTATTTTCAAGTCGACAACCAAGGAAATTCTAGCCTTTTAACACTTGAAAGGAAAGCTGACTTTGGATCCAATTATTATTTTGACAAACCTAAGGAAACCTTTTGTGGTTGTGATGCATGTGGGAACACCCTTGATGCAGTTCTAATGCAAAATGATCGAGTAGTGGCATATAAGAGCAGAATTTTCTTGAGGCCAAAAAGAACTAACAAGTTTATGAGAAAGAATTGTTGGCACTAATTCACACTCGCCAGTTGGAAACAATCTGCTAGCGACTCATTTTGTTGTTCGAACAGATCATCAAACCTTGCGATATTTTCTCACACAAACCAAGCTGTCGGAGAAGCACATGCGATAGGCAAACATCTTACCAATGTTCCATTTTCAAATTGTGCATGTGGAAGGAAAAAGAACATGGTGGCTAATGCGTTGTCGCAAAAACCCCAAATTTCAGCAATGTCAATTCCAACCATTGTGAACTAGAAGAAATGAAGACACAATACACTAAAGGTACAGATTTTGCAAGAATTTAAGATCAACTTGTTGATGGGCAACATCATGCTTAGAGTGACTTTCTTAAGATGCATGGAAAGTCATGCCCTACTAAACAATTGTGGCCAAAGGTTTTGATGGAAGTCAAGCTCCACCATATGCTGGGCAACGTAGAATTGATGCAACGCTGACTCTATGTTCCCAGCCACTAGACTGCACACGTCCAGCACTTGCACGAAGATGTCAATCATTGATCAATCACACTTTCAAGGAGGGTCGTAGATATACATCATGGTCATTGTAACAAATTTAACAATCACCTCCAAACCATGCTGACCTTTTCATGGATGTCTTGATCCACTAAATCTTGTCACTACCAAATTCATATCCTTTTTCACATTCCAAGCATGCCCATGACCATCCCAAACAAGGAAATACATCCATACAGCATGCATTTCACAAATGAAACACTTAGTTCACATTGAACACTGAGGTGAAACATTTAACCTAGTCCTCTCATTTAGCATAGAACTCTTGATGCACCTAGATCTCTATGTAGTAGCCACCTCATCCTTCCAGAACTCTTGATGCACTAACACAAGCATCCAGTCATCTCATCCGGATAGAAATCTTGATGCACTAGAATCACATTCACTTAGCCATCACATCCAAATCTCGTTGATCTCTAACGGATGTCTAGATGCATTGAATTCATCAGATCATTCATCATAAAAAATGCTACAAACATTTGATTCTTCTCTACATATACTCTAATAATACACACATGAAAGAGCACATGTAATCGTTCAATGTAGGGAATTTCAAACTCAATGTACATATTTTCCTAGAGTCATTCTGCAAAAAATTGTCAGACCATTAGCATCCCTAAAATCCCAAGGAGAAATTGGTGACTTTATTCAATCTATGGAACCTATGACAAGGGAGTGGAGTGTCTTTCATCTTGTGTAGGACTTCACTGCACAAGATTCAACCCGCTGATTCAATGTGCACTTAAGGAATAGACACTGCTAAAAACCCAAGACCCTAAAGATACAGCTCGAAATTGAAGAGAATCTGTGAAGTTCTTCTCCCCCATCCACTTGCAGCGCCCATCCACTGGCACAACATTCTAAGTCGTCAGAAAACTCTCATGAGCTATCAACTCGTTCCCTTGGTTCTTGCTTTGGACACTTCGCGAAGACCAGCCCTTGTTCACAGCAGCCATAACACTTGCCCTCTTTGAAGTACTCAGCACGCTGCTCTTTTTTCAATTTAGGCTCTGTAGATTTCTTCTTCTGATTTTGCTTTTCCTCGGAAAACTCTTGCCCCGTTGAGGTATCTAAATGGATTCTGACTTTTGCTTTAGGCAATACCGTCGAATCTCTTTTGGGAGTCCGCAAAGAAACCGCTCAACTTGCTCCTTCAAGGTGATCCTCCGAAAAGAGGACACTAGCGAAAAGGTATCCCAAAACCTCTGGCAATAGGCAACAAACTTGTCTTCTTTTTTCACCCTCATATGATGCCAAGCCGTGATGACATCCTCTTCATACTCTTTCGTTTAGCCATGCTGAAGTAAAGATTCTTTTGAATTTAATCCACTGTTTAGGCGCTTCTCTGTGCAACAACAAGCTAGACCACCATGTTTAGGCGTTACCTTTCAAATAAGATGCCGCCCTTTGTACCTTGGAGGCTTTCGAGAAAACTCCTCCCGAAAAGACGATGTCAAACTACCAAATAAATGCAAGGGCTCGATGGGTATCTTTGAACTCCTTGGTCTTCTTACTCTTTTTCTCATTGTTTGAACTGTCAAAAGAGGACAAGGTCTCCTCCTCTCAACTACTAGATTGCTTTCTGTGCTTTCTAGACTTTTTCTTGGATCTACTTTTCTTGGTCTTCCTCCATTTCTTCTGTTTTTTCTCATCCTCACTAGAACTACAGAAAGAGGAACTATCAGAATTGTCTGAAGACGAAGCAAAATCGGGATCATCCTCGAAACGAACGCGCTTCTTGGATCTGCTAGCCACCTCGAAAGTGGATTTCCAGCCCAAATAACCGGAGTAATCCGCTGATTTTCTTTTCTTGCGAGAGTGCTTTGTGCTTTTCATCACCTAACTGATCTCCTTATCAAGAGCTTCGCCAAACTCTTCTTGCAAGTACACTTTCTGCTTTTCAGAAAAAGGCTTTGCTTATTGCATCATTGCAAGCTTGAGAGGTGAATGGACAGCTTCTCGCCATCTTGAGTGAACCTCGTCAAGTGGATGAGTCGTCAAAGATTTCACATATTTCGAGTCCTTGGAGTACTTGATCAATCTTTTTGCACATGCATCAACTTCCAGTTGACATCAATACACCATTTTGTCGAAATCCACCGCCAAAAACTTGCCATGGTCTCTTGAATCATCAGAAGGAGGCTTGCTCCCGTTTCCATTGGATTAGGGTTTTCTTCATCTCCCCCAAACGAGTAGTCAGAGGGGTGTTGTCTCTATCGACGGATTCACGGCTAGAACGTGTGCACGCTGTAGAAAAGTATCGGATCCTCCATAGAAGAAGAATCAGTTGAGCTTTGATACAACTGTGATAGGCTTGGTGTCACAAACTACTAGCCACTGACGACCCAGAGGGTTAGGGCTCCCCAAGCCTAACCCTAGCCAACCTACAGATTCCAACCAAGCGGTCTAAATCCTAGCAATAGGAGAAGAAGATGAAGTCCTCTCTAGCTTACAGATCCTCGCCGCGTGGCCTATAGGGTTAGGATTAAAATCCTAACCCCCAACAGCTTATGGAACCCCGGAATATTGGGCCTAAAGAAAAAAGCGCGCGCACACACACACACAAATAACTTGCGTAAAGAGCTGATAGCGTGGCAGCTCTACGAATGCCCGCATTTTGCATTGAGTTGATGACGTGGCAATTGCACGGATTTTCGTGAGTCGTACTAGCAGCTTTGGGCGCTAGCTTTTGGGACTAGATACTTTTACAGTTGATGCTTTTCATGGAAACTGCTTTTAATCGGCCAAGGGCCTTTACAAATGAACCAAGGACTCACTCTCTGGCATCCTTCCCGCGGGAGATGCAAAGCAATGCTGCCAAAGTTGTATTGAGTTGAAGCAATATAAAGAAATACCAAAAGAGATGCCATAGTTTGGGGCCAATGCTCTCTCAGGGTGGAACCTCGAGTGAACTCTCTCTCTGAGTTTCGTTGTTTTGAAGCATCTAAAGTCTGTTCACTCTATTCTTTTCCGTTGGCAGTGGTGCCCTCCCGTTATAGTGGTATCAGAGCTTCAGGCGGCTTTTCTGAAAGCATAACAGTCCCTCAAGAGGAAGAAGAAGAAGAAGAAGAAGGAGAGGGAGAAAGATGGCGCTTCTAGAATCTACATAATTTTTTTTTCCTTTTCTCAAGAGAAAATCGAACCTACATGAACCTACAGATGGAAGCTGTGGAGTTGGATAAAGAAGAAACGACAAGGGGAGGAGGAGATGAAGGAGCAGGAGTTCGTTTTTGCCCTAGAAAGCTCTAAAAACATGCTTTTTGACACTTTTCTTTGTTGCAGGGATCCCAACCAACCCTCTCAAGGGCCACCCACACCGTTGTCGATGTGAAATTTGCTTTTGATTGCGTAAATGGAATGTACACACATGCAATAGGGTAAAGGGACAAATATAAGGCCATCTAAGCTCCGCAACCAATTTCTGGGGCCATGGTGCAGAGAATCAAGCGTGCAAAGGTGCAAATTGAAGTTGAGTCTCTACCCTACCTCCCCTAAAAATCGCCTTGCAAGCAAAGTTTTGACGACGACACACAACGGTGAGGAAAAAATTACGTGTAGCAAAAGTTGCCGTGAATAGGAAGTGTAACAAACTTGGACACTCAAAGTCAAGATTCTACCGCAACACAACAAAGATTCACTAGGATGCCCAAAAGCAGAGCCCCAAAAGCTTCTCAATTCAAAAGCCCTTAAAAATAAAGCAATTTTATCCAAAAGCTTTAAAAACTGCCTTGCATAGAATTCGACAACATAAAAAGCAGCTTTCCGTACGCAAATGCCACGTCAGCAACTTCTGCGTTTTGCACTGCAAAATCCACCGTAATTTTCGGAAATCCGTACCAACCTCTCGGCGCATTTGGCAGGCCTGCTTTTTCCGAGGTGTGTGTGGGGGTGCTCTGCTGCCCCATATCCAGGCCATGCCACATCACCAGTTTGTGACTGGAAGCCACACCAAGGGGGTATAGTGAGACAATGCAGCCAGCAAGGCTCGAATGCAGATCTGACGGCCACGATTTCGCGCAGCGTTTAGCTAACCGCCTCCCCAACCGGCTGCTTGTGTCCCAGCATTGGACGTTTAAGGTTATAAAGTAGCATTGGACGTTTAAGGTTATAAAGTAAGGGGGCCAAGGGTCCTTCCACAGGGCCCCGGTTTTTTAATGGCCCATTCCCTACCTCAAGTGCAGACTCTACTCACTCGAATGGTGAATGTCGCCGCGGTAATTCCTCAAGCCAAGGCACCTCCGGGGCTGATTTAATGCACCTTTGGATCCTTCTCGATGTGGGATTGCGGATAGCCACCAAGGGGTAGATCTGGCGCTCCCGATGTGAGAAGATTGAAGAGCTGAAAACGCAGACCTCGATGATGCCAATGATGGACAACAATGGGAGCACTCACTGCTGAGGACCTTAAGGTCACACTCAAGGTAAAGATACAAATGTATAGCTCATTGCATACAGAGAAGTGGCCCCGAAATACAAGTACTAAATCAATCCATGCAATACTATTGGGTTTCAACCCAGCAGGTCTCCTTGGTTCAAACATTTCACATCATACAAACAAAGAGGAAAACTGCTTTTCAGCTATGTCATATAAAAACAATACAACACACAACAAAAGTCAATGCTATTAAACAGTGCACGCTTTGCAAGCCTTTGACAAAGGTGTCAATCCTGGACTGGTGGGACGATCAGAAAATATGGATATTAAAGTGGAAAATAATAATGCAAGAAGGACAACAGTTGGTACTTCCAAAAAGACGATAGGTGGGGATTACAGAGATAGTCTCCAATAGACTCTCCCTCAATGTGGACAAGTTGGTTTCTTTATGAGTGGTCTGAGAACACTTTCTTCAATAATCGAACCCAACAATATGAATACATGATAGACAACAGATACATATCAATTCTAGCCACAATTATGCTGCTTCCCCACTAGCTTTCTGATGCGTCCGCCTCACCCAGAATAGCTACAGAGAGCTACGATTATCATAAAAGGGTCTCTGCTCTTTAAGAGCACACAAAACTGCCACATTTTCTTAGAGGCTTGAAGGTTGCATATTTGCTGAAAGAAAGACACAAGTGGCTAAGGCTTTGCTCAAGGGCCAAGAACGTTGAACATAAACCACAATCGCCGTCAAAGTCACTCATAACAACGCAAAGAACGGGCTCTAATAGGGGGTAACCTATTCTCAAAAACCTGTGAAACAGATGGGTCAGCTAAATTCAAGACTAAGGCTTGCATGTGCTGACTTGGCAACAACAATTTTCATAGATGACAAGTTTCAATTCTCTTCAGTTTCGTTGCAATATGCAGAACTGACTTAATAATCACTGGAAATTATTTATCCCCCTATTTCTAAATCAAAACAGCAGGTAGATTGCATAATCTAGCACGTACAGAAAAAGCTGTGCCCCATCTAAAAGGAGAACTGCATGGAGGTATATATATAAGCTGGTCCATTTTTGCAGCCTAAGCAAGCATCGGAAGGTCTGACACAAGATTGAAGGTCTAAGCAAGCATCCCATGTTGCAGGCATGGGAAAGTGTTTGGTATACAAGAGGGACAATTTCATGGGGAATTCAATTCAACAAAGAGCACCCCTGGCTGCCTTTCCGGTCTTCAGATGGCAAGCACGCAGAATCGACCATCAAAAACAACAGTGCAACTACCTTGCCACAATTCCACACCCGACACGGGAAGGAATGAAGATAAATGTGTTGGATCGATAAGAATGGATAGAACTATATTTTACAAGCCGCCATGCGCACGTATTCATATACACCCACGAGAAAAAGAAAGGAAGGTAGGCAAATGCTGAAGGAGCTGTGTGCATGCAAATGTGAAAATGAAAGAGGGATTGAGAAGGGGGCATACCTTGAAACCAAGTGACTGTATCAGATGATTGTTCTTCTCTCTATCTCTCGACCCACGTCTGCTTTTGAGCTGCGAAGAGGCAAGCAACACACAGAGGAAAGGTTGCGTGAGTGTTCCTATAATGGGCAGCTTTCTTTACAGCCTCATTGAAAGCCAGGGTAGACTTTGGAACAGATGTCGGTCTGATCCATAGAATAAGTCCATGCTGCTCTCTTCTCTCTATCCTCCCAACCAAGCAAGGGGCAGGCAAAGCAGGCCCCATTCCTTCTTCCCCATCATCCTCGTCCACAGCACGGCAAGCACGCGTTTGCAGCTATCTCTCTCCAATCAAACACATGCACACTCCTTTTCTACAAGTCTCTCTCTCCATCTCTTTATCCCTACATAATATACTAATCCCAGTTGCTGTCCTTGCAGCAATGCAGGGCCTTTTCTGTCTCTCTCCTTTGAGCCACAAATTCACCTCTCTCTCTCTCTCTCTCTCTCTCTCTCTGGCATCTACTTGATTCTCTCTCCTGTCCTCATGCTGTGTAGGGCAACTGCTCTTGCAAAGTGTATCAATCTCGACTTTAGTTTGGACATACATGCTACTTTCTTGCCCTATCCAATCATATGTGAACACGTGCCTGTATGAGTGTGGCTCTCTGGAGCATGTTTACACGACTTTGTAGGGCCCTAGCCTCAAGCCAAACCTACGGTGGGGTATCACAATTAGAATAAGGCCCATGTCACACATGAATAATTATTTGTTTCGGACAAGTTTTTTCACGTACATTTGTGAGCCAGTATGTAAGGTTAGCAGGGTGAGGCTTAATTCTCATTATCTAAAATTCATCATAAAGAATTTTGCTCCGTTTTTGTTGGACTCTAACAAAGCTTCGCTACACTATGGACTTTGTCTATCACAATTAGAATCACTATAGTAAACATTTGCACTTACCATTAAGCTTTTTCCTAACTAGAAATTGAAATTTTGATTATAGAAGCATATAGTTGATCGCCCAATGATCTTAATTGTCGATTTTGTATGTGTGTGTGTGTGTGTGTGTGTGTGTGTGTGTGAGAGAGAGAGAGAGAGAACCTTTGATTACTTCCTTCTTCCTCCTCCTCACGCACACACTTCGCAATCTAAAAAACCTTGTTATTTGCATCCTTTATATGTCGCACACTTCTTTTTTCCCAAAAATAGCCAAAGATGTTTTTAATTTATAGCATGAAAGCTTCCCTTTAATGGCGTTGTGAGAACCTCCCTTTCTAGTGCATTGGCCACCAATAAGGGTGTGCCTTGGGACATCCACCGCCAACAATGGCTAACATCTCAACAACCACCAACATTGTGTGTGTGTATCCATCCATGAGGGGGACCAAGAGCCTATCCATCATAGCCAACCGAAGGAGGAGCTCTCTCCTTTTGAGATTTCCATAGAATTGTTCTCATTTCTACATATATACAACAAGTTGTGAACTCCAACAACCACATGTGGGATAAAGGGAGTGCCATAAAGAGGGTGCCACATGGCACAGCTCCCACATCCTTTACGCTTCCAATTTCATAAAATTACTCGAAAGGAATGTGTTTTTGGTTAATTTCGGGCCACAACTGAGTTTTTTTGTACCCGGTCGAAGGCCGAAACCATCCAGCTCAACCTCGAAGATAAAATTTAGTCAATTGGCAATATTAATCATAAATTTATTTTGATCTTCCACTTTAAATTGCATTGAACATACATATCAACTAATGTATGGTAAGCCTAATAAATGAATTGTTTCAACTACAAATTTAAAACTTTTGGCAATTATTTGGAGCAAAACCCGAGTCGAGTTGATTCCTACTACTAGCCAATCCTCAAGAGAAGAACAAAAATGAAACCTATGCACTGAATTTCAATCCGTGCACACAATGTGGCACTACAATGATTGGTTTAGAGAAATAGGATAGATATTTGGTACAATCAATGATTGGTTTAGAGAAATAGGACACATATTTTGTACAATCAATGATTCGTTTAGAGAAATACGACACATGTTTTGTACAATCAATGATAATGTTAGGAGTGTGAGAGAGAAAGATTGAGGTCAATGTTCTTGAAAAGTGTCGTTGAGCTTATAATTTTTCCATATAAAAAAGGAATAATGTCCTTTGAAAAATATTGAGGAGCAATAAGGATTCACAAAATAAATGTGAGATTGGAGCCAAAGCTTGTGGAGTTCCATTTGGATTTGTAATTCGAAGTTTCAAGGCAAACTAGAGTGACATAGATGAGATTGAACTTGGTTTTTTCAGTTTGGGGTGGAGTCATATGCTAGAAAGGAAACATGATTCCTGCCAAAATACACAAACATGCATGCAAAATAGCAAAACCAAGCATGTAAACCTTATTATCCAAGCCTTCCAACAAAATGGCATGTACACAATAATCATCAAAGCACACGAACAGAGGGTGAGAGAGCAGAAGGAGCATGTGCATGCACACTTCCTAGATCATAGTGCTACACACATTGTAAGAGAGAAGAGGGGAGAGAAAAAGATAGACATAGGAGCATTGGGTACACTCTCCCCCATACAAGAGTGAGCATTTCTCTCTTGCACATAACCATTTATAGATATCTAGCAATGCTGAATAATTATTACAATCGTTCGCTTGCACATAAAATAGTTATTGCTAGTAAACAACTTTGAGCTGAAAAAATGTTCGCTGATTATCTTTCAACTACATAAGTGTTGGGGTGGTAAAGCCCAATGTGCCACACCTGAGTGTTGGGCGGTCGGAGACTACCGGGAACTAACACTGACCATTCATTCTACATAAAAAGAATAAGGACTCATAACTCTAGCACTATTGTGTTTGGAATCCACCCAAACCTGTGTCTCCTCTCTTCTTCTCTCTTCTCCATTGCTACACACACACGCTCTTGCACATGCACTTCAACTGGTATCAGAGCTCAGGGATTGGGAGCACCATTGGAGCTCAGTGGAGAGGCAGGCGGAGAAGCAGCAAAAACTATAGCACGTTTTTGCAGATCTGTTTTGGCCTACCAAAACGTCTTCATTCAAGTCGATTCCCATTTTGGTTGACCGGTTTTTCGTCCTCTTCAACTTTGCAGAAGAAAGTTTTCTCAAAATCTTCACCAATTTTGAGATACGTCACTCAGACTTCCTGTAGGTCGTGAAGTAGAAGCTGCAGATTTTTACAAATCCGTTTTGACCTATAAAAACAGCTTATTTCATGTCCATTCCCGCAATCCTTTTCCATTTTCGCGTGACCTACAACTTTGCAGAAGGAAGTTTCTACAAATTTTGTATAGTTTGAGAGATATTCAGTTCAAACGCAGGGTGGTCTACCTTCGTCGGTTCTTCTGCGTACATGTTTTCATTGCAGACTCTTTCTGCAATCTTTGTCAGATGCATATTTGATGTAAGTTCTTGAGGGTTTGTTAAATCAGACAAACCGTCGCAGTGGTTACAAAAAAGGATTTATGTGGTTCATGTAAGATCTTATGCGGTTTATGTATTGTGATGGAAATATGCAAAGCCTAGTGTTGAGGGTCGTGGTAAGGTTTTATTGAGCTGGGGGATTCTCAAATGTGGAGATCCTTTTGGTGATACAGGTTTTGGAGCGAGAACCCGACATCCCCATAGTTTCTGCATTGACATAGGATGTATGTTTATGCGGTTAGTGCAGTATTGGTGTGCATCTGCTGACCCGCCATTGTTGGCATTTCTGTCATCTTTATGCGTATGCATTTGACAGTGTTCAATTGGTCAGAGATACTCTTCTAGAGTTGGAGACATTGACAGTGATAGTTCTTTGAGATCCTATCTTGCCGGTTTAGCCACTTTGATCAGCGTTTCAATCATTGTGCACATTTGTTTTGGGTTCAGAAGTCAATTTTGCAGGGGAGACTCTACCGAAAATTTTCAGATTTTCTATCATCTTTTTTAGTGCAGCAGATCTATTACTTTTGTTCCTTGTCGAGTGATGGCTTCATCATCAGAGAACTCTTTGTTCAACATTGAGAAGTTAGATGGCACTAACTTCCCATTTTGGAAGGAACAAATTTACAATGTCTTAGTACAGAAGAAGCAGATCCGGCCGATAAAGATGAAAGGGATAAAGCCTGAGGATATGGATGAGTATGATTGGCAGGAGTTGGATGAGCTTGCCAGGTCCACCATCATGCTGATTTTGTCAAAGAATGTGTACTTCAATGTGAACATGGAAAAGACTAGTTATGAGTTGTGAAAGAAGTTATGTAACCTGTATGAGAAGCAAAGTGAAACATCACAGGTTTATTGGCTGAAAAAGTTAGTTGATTTGAAGATGGATGAGGGCACACTCATGTGCAACCATCTCAATGAGTTCAACACAATTTTCAGTCAGCTTTCTGCGCAGGGAATCAATTTCGACAATTCGATCAAAGCAATGTTCTTACTAGTTACGTTGCCAGAAAGTTGGGATACTTTTCGCACAACCATAAGTAACTCAGCGCCTCCTGATGGTTTAACATGTGCTGATGTTGAGGGAAATTTGCTTACTGAAGAGGTAAGCAAAAAGAATCTTGATACTTCTCGTTGTACTAGCAATGCTCTCGTTGTTCGTGGTCGATCACAAGAAAAGGGCGAGCAGAATTAGAGAGGAAAATCTCGTAGCAAATCACGTGGTCGAAAAGACATTGAGTGCTATCATTGTCACAAAAAGGGTCATATGAAGAAAGACCGTCGAAAGTGGAAACAAGAGAAAGGTAAAGACAAGAATCAGAAAGAAGGCAAGGCTAAAGAAGGCAATATAAAGATTGAAGAGATCAACGATTTTTTTGTTGAAGATTCTGATGTTTTTTTATCTCACATCTACCATGGATTTAGCATTTTTGGTTGCCACTTATGACTATGCTTTACAGGATTGGGTTATTCACGCAGGTGCATTGTTTCATGCGACTCCTCACAGAGAGTGGTTCAGTACATATGATGCAGCCCGTAAAGGTCATGTTCGTCTTAGCAATGATTTTGCTTGCGACATAGTTGGTGTCGGCGATGTGCAGCTGAAATTTCAGAATGGTTCTTCATTCATGCTCAAGAATGTGAGACATGTGTCGAAGCTTACCAAAAGCTTGATTAGTACAGGACAATTGGATGATGCAGGATATTACTGCACATTTGGTGATAGTTCGTGGAAGATCACCGAAGGTCCTTTAGTGGTAGCACATGGTTCAAAATATGGGACTTTGTACATGCTACATGTATCCAATGTTAAAAACCATGTAATTTGTGTAACCGAGCAGCCAAGTGTTTCTTTGTGGCATCGCCGGTTAGGACATATGTCTCAAAAGGGAAAGAAAATCTTGTCTCATTTTGGTTATGTGCCTAGCTTCAATTTCTCAGACTTTTCAGTTTGTGAACATTGTCTTTATGGTAAACAAACACAGTCACCACACAAAAGGGGAAGCACTCGAAAAAGTGATCCATTAGAGTTAGTGCATACTGATGTGTGTGGACCTATGCCAACGTATCCATGGGAGGTTCATTGTACTTTGTTACATTCGTTGATGACTTCTCAAGGAAAGTGTGGGTATATCCTCTCAGGAAGAAGGATCAAGTTCTTTTAAATTTTCAAAATTTTGTGGCGTTAGTGGAGAATCAGTCTGGCAAGAAAGTCAAGTGCTTAAGGTCAGACAATGGTGGTGAGTATGTCACTAAAGCCTTTCAAAACTTTTGTGATTCCAAAGGCATCAAAAGAGAGTTGACTGCTCCATATAACCCTCCACAAAATGGTGTTGCTGAGAGGATGAACCATACCATACAAAAGAAGTTACGTAGCATGTTCTCTAATGCAGAGTTGCCTAATGGATTTTGGGCGGAAGCGTTAGCAATTGCTGTCCATCTTATTAATAGATCTCCTAACAAGGCTTTAGATGAGAAGGTACCTGAAGAGCTTTGGTCTGGGAAGCCACCTTCTTACAAGCATCTTAGAATCTTTGGTTGTGAAGCGTATTGCCATGTTCCAAAGGAGTTTCGAAGCAAGTTGTCTCCTAAGTCAAAGAAATGCATATTTCTTGGTTATGGCAATCCTGGCGAGATGGGATTTCGGTTATGGGATCTTGAAGCTAAAAAGATAGTTCGCAGTAATGACGTATACTTCAATGAAGAAAAGATGCATAAGAAGCATGTGCATACAGTGGAGGTCAGGAGAGTTATCTTCCAAGAAGATGGAATTGTCCACAATAGGGCTGAAGTGCCTAATGTCATACAACAAGTACAGAATCCTCCTGCAGTACAAGATGTTGCTGAGGGACAATCGGCTCAAGCAATTATTAGAAGGTCTACAAGAGTTTCAAGGCCTCCTGATAGGTTTACTCCCTCATTGGACTACATTATGTTGACAGATTGCAGAGAGCCTTCCTACTATAAGGAAGCCATGTCAATGGATAACAAGGCAAAGTGGGAGAAAGCTATGCAATCAGAAATGGACTCGTTGCATAAGAATCAAACTTGGAAGTTGGTTCGGTTGCCTAAAGGTAAAAAGGCAGTACCATACAAATGGGTGTACAAGCAAAAAATTACGCCTCATGATAATAAACCCAAGTACAAGGCACGACTTGTTGCTAAAGGATTTAAGAAACAGCAGGGTATTGACTTTGATGAGATCTTTTCTCCAGTTGTCAAGATGACTACTCTGCGGTGTGTACTTGCGTTGGTTGCTAAAGACAACATGGAACTTGACCAGATGGATGTCAAGACGGAATTCTTGCATGGTGATCTTCAAGAAGAAGTTTATATGTAGCACCCAGAAGGTTTTGTTGAGAAGGGCAATGAAGACTTGGTGTGTCAGTTAGAAAAGACTCTTTACGATCTAAAACAGTCATCAAGGGAGTGGTATCATAAATTCTACTTGTTCATGCTCTCTCAAGGCTACAAACGTAGCGATATGGACCATTGCCTCTACATTAAGTGAGCTAAAGATGGTAGTTTGCTAATTTTGGTCCTTTATGTGGATGATATGTTAATTGCCAGAAAATGCAGGGATGAGATTTCAACCTTGAAGTCAAAGTTACATGCAAACATTTAAATGAAAGACATCGGTGAAGCAAGCCATATCCTTGGCATGCGCATTAAGCGAGATAGATGCAAGAAATAAGTCTATTTGTCTCAATATGGAGAAGGGAAAGGCGTTGAGTACTCCATTGCCTCCATATGTGAAACTTTCTAAAAATGATTGCCCTAAGTTTGAAGAAGAAAAGGTTGAAATGGCACAAGTGCCTTATTCATCTGCAGTTGGGAGTTTGATGTATGCTATGATTGCTACACGTCCTGATATTGCTTTTGCACTGGGAGTTGTTAGCAGATTTATGTCAAATCCAGGCAAGAAACATTGGGAGGTAGTGAAAGGGGTTATGCGATATTTGAATGGTACAAAAGACATGTGCATTTTCTTTGGAAGAAACGAAGCATGTGTAATGGGTTACACAGATGCAGATTATGCAGGAGACTTGGACAAGAGAAGGTCCACTTCAGGCTATGTTTTTGAATTCACTGGAGGTGCATTTTCATGGCGATCTCGTTTGCAAGATTGTGTTACCTTGTCTACTACAGAGGCTGAATATGTTGCAGCTTCAGAAGCTTGCAAGGAAGCTATATGGCTTGGTCGGCTAGTGGGAGACTTGGGAATCAATGTTGAGATGCCTGTGTTACATTGTGATAGCCAAAGTGCTATACAATTGGCAAAGAAGCCAGTGTTTCATGCAAAGACAAAGCATGTGGATGTGAAGTATCACTTCATTCGTGAAGTACTTGAGGACAAGCGATTGCAGCTTGCCAAAATTCACACCACTGAGAATCCTGTTGATTTGCTCACAAAGGGCTTACCTTCAGAGAGGTTTGCACATTGTCGCGCACTCATGGGTATTGGGTAGATGATCATAGTCATTGTCTACCTGTATTGTATGTCTATATACTTTGTTACCCCAACTTAAAGGCACATTGTCCTTTAAGTGGGAGGTTGTTGGGTGGTAAAGCCTAATGTGTCGTGCCTGAGTGTTGGGTGGCTGGAGACTACCGGGAACTAACATTGACCATTCATTTCACATAAAAATAATGGACTCATAACCCTAACACTATTGTGTTTGGAGTCCACCCAAACATGTGTCTCCTCTCTTCTTCTCTCTTCTCCGTTGTTGCTGCACACACACACACACACACACACACACACACACACACGCTCTCGCATGCGCACTTCAATAAGCCATAAATCAACTATGCCTGTCACATGACAGAGCCTACTTGCTACCTGTATACAATAAATATTCATCATAATTAAATACCATTACATACCTCTGAGTCAAGGTAGCAACTATCCCGAGTTGCTGTTGGGTTTCAAGCCCGTGGCCGGGCGCCCGTCCTTTTATGTACTCTTTTATTCATAAAGATAATAAGGAGAGTGAGAGTGGTTGACTCTCACTAAGCTCCACCAAATAGGTCTCTTACGTGATTTTGACGTCGAGTTTGGCAGTCACACAACAGTGATTTTTTGAGCAGTATATGCCCAATGATTGTTATTTTGAGCAGCTTATGTGTTTTTGAGTTGAGTTTTGACTCCTCATACAAAGGAAACTCTATCGGATTTTTCTTGCGAGTCCATTTTATGCGTTCTCAACAATTCTAGCTATTCTTACACAGTGATTGTACTACATTTTGGTTTGAGTTTTTGCTCCATTTTAGGGGAAACTCTGCTGAAATTGTCCCAGACAATTTGCCATAAAGTTTTTTGGCTACATTCTCTTAATCATGGTTGGGAGTAGTGCTTCCAAAAGAGAACAGTACTACATCAAAAAGTTTGATGGCTCAAAAATTTTCATTCGGCGGCAGCGTATGCAAGATGTTTTGATCAACAAAGTCTTGATCTCACCCTTGTCTGAAAGAAGAGATAATTTCTACACTAATGATGAGTGGAATGATTTGAATGAGCGTGCTATGGCGACTATTCGCTTGCACCTTGATGAATCCATTCACTTTACCATAATGGATAAGAGACCAATGCCAAAGATTTGTGGGATGCTCTATGTCATGCTTGGGATGGCAACAATGCCTCGAACAAGGTTTTCTTCATGAAGAAATTGATGCGCATGAGCATGAAGAAGGCAATAATGTTAGTTCTCATTGGAACAAATTCAACAACGTGTTTTCATATCTTGCTTCAAAAGGCCTCAATTTTGATGATGAAATAAAGGCCATTTTCTTGCTATGTTCGCTACCATCATCAATGACAAATTAAAAATTTCAGGGATTTAAAATTCACGTAATCACTCAAAATGACATTAGAGTGAACATCTAGTTGGTAAGGTGAATTTTTTGTTAACGTTGACAAAGTCATGCATTTATACTATTGAATAAAGGGGGAAGAAACCAATTTTGAAAAACTCCAATTTATATGGTTTCTAATGTTTATTAACGCTTTGTGATCACGTAAAGTTTTTGAGTGATCACGTAAATATTAAATCCCTAATCATCATGGGATACTTTCAACACAGCCATAAGCAATTCTGCACCCAATGGCAAGCTAGATATTAGTAATGTTGCTGGTGCATTTCTCACTGAGGAGATTCGACGTCCTTATCTTGATGCGAGTGGACATGGTGATGCATATGTGGCTAGTGGGAATTGTGACAAGCAAAAGCAGCGTGGGTGTAGTCGCAGTCATTCACAGGATCGCATGCAATGTTGTAGCAAGGGTCGCGGCAAAGACATGCAAAATGTAGAGTGTTACTACTGCCATAAAAAGAGACACTTGAAGAAAGATTGCCGCACAATGCAGCGTGATAAGGGCAAAGAGAAAGCAAAGTCTAACAAACCTAAAAGCAACATGAAGATTGAAGAGCTTAATGTGGTTGAGTCTCTAGCCATTGAAAACATTCTTGAAGTATCAAATGATGTGTTGATTTCACATCGAGTCTATTGTTAGCTCATGATGAGTGTTATGCGCAAAATTGGATTGTGGACTCAGGTGCTACCTTTCATGTGACTCCTCACAAGGAGTGGTTTTCTTCTACATACACTATCACACATGGCACGGTGAAGCTAGGAAACTCTTATGAGCTTGATATATGCGGTGTGGGTAGTGTCAAGTTTTCTATGCGTAATGGTACTGAGTTTATGTTGTACAATGTCAGGCATGTATCCAAATTAACAAAGAGCTTGATGTCAGCTGGACAGCTGGATGATTTGGGTTACACTACCATATTTGCTCATGGTTCCTAGATTATCAAGAAGGGAAATTTGGGCATGCTTAAAGGCCAGAAATTTGGCTCTTTGTACTCACTTTATGTCTCTTCTATGAAAGATAATTCTATTTGTGTAGCCGAGCTGTCGTCTACAGAGTTGTGGCATAGCCAACTAGGACATATGAGTCAAAAGGGAATGAAAGTATTGGAGCGTTCTGGTTATATCCCTATGTTAGATTACTCTAACTCCTCTTTATGTGAGCATTGTATCTATGGCAAATAGACAAGGTTGACATCAGCGCCTTTGGACAAGGAGTTAGGGAGTCCTCTAGATCTCGTTCATAGCGACTTATGCGGACCTATGCCAGTCAAATCTTTAGGAGAAGCATTATACTTCCTAACATTCATAGACGACTCTACAAGACATGTGTGTGTTTATCTCTTGAAGCAGAAGAGCGACATGTTTAGTATCTTTTAGAAGTTCTTAGAATTGGTCGAGAACCAATTGGGTAGAAAGATTAAAGCTTTGCATAGTGACAATGGAGGCGAGTACATCTCCTCTACGTTCAAGGACTTTTGCAGTAAAAGAGACATAAGAAGACAATTTACCACTCCTTACACACCCACTTAAAACGGTGTGGGTGAGAGGATGAATAAAACCATTCAGGAGCGGGTCACTTCTATGTTGTCTACAGCCAACTTACCTCAAGAAATTTGGGGAGAAGCTATTACGACGGTTGATTACTTGATCAATCATTCACCTAGTACACCACTTAAGTACAAGGTTCCGTAGGAGATGTGGACGGGCAAAGAGTCCAGTTATCACATATTACGCGTATTTGTGTGTGAGGCATTCTCACATGTGCCAAAAGCGCTTAGACAAAAGCTGGACCCCAAATAACACAAGTGCATCTTCATTGGATATGGTGTAGAGGGAGAGATGGGATATCATCTCTGGCACCCGAAATCTAAGAAGGTTATATATAGCTCACATGTGATATTCAATGAGGCTAAGATGCATAAAAATCTAGTGAAAGACATTGAGTATCGTATAGAATGGTTTGAGGATATTTCCTCACCGCCAGTTACACAGAATGTTGGACGTGCTAGTGATGCACCTTCCACTAGTATACACACACATGTTGCTCCAGAGAGAATGGAACCAGCAATCAGGCACTTCGGAGATCTACTCTTACATCTCATGCACTGAGTGTTTTGAGCCAGGATTGGACTATTTACTAGTCATTGATTGCGGTGAACCCACTTGCTACAAAGAGGCCATTCAAATTGATGATAGCGTGAAGTGGGAAGAGCTATGAAATCTGAGTATAACTCCATCTTAGCCAATGAAACTCGGGAACTGACAGAGTTACCTGCGGGTAAACAGGCATTGCCATGCAAATGGGTGTACAAGAAGAAGTATATCACAGATGTGATCCTAAGCCTAAGTATAAAGCAAGTTTGGTTGTTAAAGGGTTCAAGCAAACGAAAGGCAAGGATTTTGATGAAATCTTTTCTCCAGTGGTCAAGATGACTACGTTGCGTCTTGTGCTTGATCTAGTAGCCATTGAGGACTTGGAGTTGGTCCAAATGGATGTGAAGACAACGTTTCTTCATGGGGGTCTTGAAGAGGATTTTTAAATGAAACAGCCAGATGGTTTTGCGATAAAGCCTGAGAAGCCAACACGGGTAGAATTGGTGTGTAGACTCAAGAAAGCTTCGTATGGATTAAAGCAAGGCTCAAGGAAATGGTATATCAAGTTTGATAAGTACATTCAATCCCAGGGTTACGTACGGAGCCAAGAGGATCATTGCTTGTACACAAAGAGGTTGAATGATGGTTCCCTCATCATTCCTGATTTTATACGTACATGGATGATATGCTCATACCAAGAAGTCAAAAGTTGAGATTGCACTTCTCAAGTACGTCTTAAGCAAGCAATTTTCTACAAAATATTTGAGTGATGCACATCACTTTCTTGGTATGCGTCTCAAGAGAGATCGCAAACATGGTATACTTGAACTTCCGCAGGAAGAGTATATTCACAAGGTCTTGCAACGTTTTAATATTCAAGGGGGGAAAGCATTGAGTACCCCAATGGCAGCATACAAAAACCTTAGCAAGCATGATTGTTCCAAATTGGATGCTGAAAAGGAAGATATGGCAAAGGTGTCGTATTCTTCGACAATTAGCAGTCTCATGTTCGCCATATTGGTTAGCACATTGCATTTGCAGTGGGAGTGGTCAGCAGGTTTACGGCAAATCCACGTAGAAAGCATTGGGAAGCAGTGAGCACATCTGGAGATACGTCAAGGGCTCAGCTAGCAAGTGCTTACACTTTGGGAACACTGATGCATCCATAGTTGGATACACTGATTCGTTATGCGGTTGTGTGGACACTAGGTGATCCATATTTGGCTATGTTTTTTTTTTCGCTAGAGTGGACATTTCTTAGAGATCATGTATCCAGAATTTCACTTCATCTTCCACCACTGAGGCAGAGTATGTCGCAGTTTCTAGTTTAAGTAAGGAAGTTGTGTAGTTATCTCATCTAGTGGGAGATTTTGGTATACACCAAATTCCACTGTTACATTTCGACAATCAAAGTGCTATTGCATTAGCAAAGAACCCCCGTGTTTCACTCCAAGTCGAAACACATAGAGGTCAGGTATCATGTGGTATGGGATAGTTTGGCTAGAAAACGCATTGAGTTAGTCAAAGTTCACACAAATGAAAACCTAGCGGATGCTCTAACAAAGACACTAGCCTCAAAGCGGTTCGCACATTGCATAGAGATTATGAGCGTAGGGTGAAGCTACAGTCATGCTTCACGGTTTTGTACATTTGTACATAGTAACCCCTACATTTTTTAGCCACTTGGGCCACGGCCTTTAAGTGGGAGATTGTTGGGTTTCAGGCTTGTGGCCGCAGGTTGTGGCTGGGCTCCCACCCTCTTATGTATTCCTTTATTTATATGAAAACTTACTTGATTATATGACTTTTCTACTTGATGCCACACATGCATCTAGCTTGAAAAGGTCAGTAGACCATTGTCGGGGAATTAATGGTTCGAGAGGTGAGCCCGGAAGCCACGGCGCCTCTGGCTGTGAGAGGTGGTAGAGAGAGAAAATAGAAGAAACAGATGAATGAACATTCATAGGAACACGAGAGCACATTATATCATTAATACTTAAAGAACTTGTACAAGGTGTGGTCTAATAGACCTCTAACAATGACCGCTGTGTTAATAAACCTTGAGTAAAGTTAATTCAACAGTTCTAACATTGATAGCTTATCAAAACCGTTGCCTAGCTCCCAGTCAATCACAATCTTGGAGTCTTCTCATGCCGGCATCACTTTGTGCTTTGTCGACTCTGAAATCATCTTTTCTGTGACTACATTGCCTGTTGGGTTGGTCAGTCAACTTTGAGGCTTTGGACTTGTCCGCAATATAGTCGTGCAGCAACTTGTCTAATTCTGGCTCATTTGGAGTCAGTTTGACCCCGTATGCCGAATTTGATGCTTTGTAGCCTTCGAGCCGTTTTCCGATTTTCGAGGGCTTTGCTTGATTGATTTCACTAAACCAATCATATACATTGTATATGAACCTCGTAGGCAAGCTATCTGTGGAGTCAGATCGGAATCCTGGTATTCGCGAAAAACCTAGATTTTCTACTGGGGACCCCCTCGACCCCTGTCGAATGGTCAACTGATGATATAGAAAAGTTCTATTATGCTAGGGCATGCTATGGTTCAAATCCCATCTGATTTGGTCGAGCTAATAGGCCGCTATGGTCAGTTTTTTCTAGGGGTTTAGACTAGCTACCGGCTGTACAAAATGGATCATTGATGAGTAAAGAACTTACCCCTTATGTCCCGTGTGAGACAGCGCTGAAAACGGTCAATTGTGGAGTCCAGAAAAGACGTGCGAAAGAGGTCAAATGGTGTAAGTGGAAATGAGGTGGTTTTAGCCTACCTTGGATATCTGTATCCGGACTTCCCGAACCAATTTTCCTCAAATTCCCCCTGTTAGACCTAGGCCGTGAAATCTATGTTAGACTCAAAAACTTCCCTAATCGGATTCTTGTAGCTCATTTTGCAAGAATTTTGGAAAAGTATGATTGGCCGCCTAATTCAGGCCTCCCGCTTCCATCTTCTGATTTCATCGAAAAATTTTGTGCTTGTCCGCCTTGTCTTTCTCATCACCATCGTGTCTTCCATTTTTCTATCTGAGCTTCCCTGCTATTTATTATTAATTTTTGACCTGTTTATTTGAAAAAATCAAAGAAAATAGCAAAATGCTTTAAAGTAAAGTAAAAATTCAATAATTAAGAAATCCATTAAAAAACATATCTTTATTGTTTTCTATTGGATTTTTTTATTTTCAAGCCTCATTATCAATAAAAATGATGAAAAATACCCAAAAAGGACTATTTTTTGATAGTATATACACTATTTACACTCATCGAGAAGATATTATCAATGAATTTTCCCTTGATGATGTATTATAAGGATATTATTAGGTAATTTTGCAAAAAATCACACGTTAACATCGAACTTTTTTCCTCCCTCTTCAAACATTGCCCTTAATTACTTAGTACTTAGTGCCCTTCCACCCCTCCTAGATGGCGTACTCCGGGACGATTGGATGCATGGGTTGACCAATCGTGTCTATGCATATCCGTGGTTGTCTCTACCATGCTTTGAAGATCAATGCAATTCAAACCAATATGTTGTGCAAGAGATGGGTCTTGAGTAATTAACTCAAGGGTTTTTGATGTCGAGGTTTGTTGCTGATGTCTTCCAAAGAGCAAATCTTGTAGCTTGTGTGCTCTTTGTTTGATGGTACCATCAGGATGCTTTTAGCACACTGATTGCTTGGGATTTTGGTAGCACTTTTGTTTGTTGTCGAGCTTTTTCTCGCCATTGGTAGCTTGGTCTGCTTGGTGCTGTATGGTGTGGTGTAGTCTTTTGAGACTTAACTAGCCATTGCTTGATTGGTATTACGATTGATGGAGAAGATACGTGCTTCTTTCTCTTCCAAACCAATTTCATGCTAGGTTCCTTGCTCGGAGTTGCTCGTCTCTGTGTTTTAACCCTTGGAACCTTCTGTTGTTTTGTCGGTGAAGTTTTAGGCACCCAAATTTGAATCAGTTTATCCTTAAGCTATACTTTTGGTACCCAAATTTTCTTGACTCCTTACATGCTACTTGCAGCATTTTCTTGTCAAGGGGATGGCGAAGATTGACTACTTCGTGGTTTAATCTACTGATTGCTTATTTTCCATTCCTCCTTGCTTGGTGCAATTGGAACAATGAGTTGCCCGCCTTTAGGTGATAGCTTTAGCTGATTTGTATCCCAATCTGGTACTGCTTTGTATGTTTGCATCCAGGGAATTCCAAGAATCATTGTTTCATTCATGTGTTCATCTGGTAAGCATACAAACCGATGAGGACATGAACATCCATGTACTATCACGTTCAAGTTGACTACTCCCAATGTTGGAGTTGGGTTCTTGTTGCATCCCTTGATTGTTGCTATTCCTGTTGTCAATGCTTGACTTGTTGCCTTCTTGTATGTGGAATAACTTACTGCATTTACTCTAGCTCCTGTGTCGACCAAAGCATTGGTGCTATGATTGTTGAATTGTACTTTGATGCGCAGGTCCATTCCGTCTAACCAGCCATCATCTGTTGAAACTGCATCTTAGGTAATTCCCATTGTCGATCATTTAATTTCAGAGTGTTTATGGGAATCGGTATCTGTTGATTCTTGAGAGCAGCTTTCCGTTTGAGTACCCGAAGCCGAGCTTTCTCTTGGGCTTCATCAATAACTTGCTGTTGTTTAATCTTTCTTTGCTTGGTTGCATGCATTCTTTCTAGCAATTCATTGGTTAGCGGCAAATTGTATTTCTTTAAACGAAATCCACTAATCCAATTAGCCATTGGTTCACCATCTAGGGTGGATAATTTTATTGCTCCACTTGGAGATACATATTCAATGATAAACGGTCCATTTCCCTTTTTCTTAAACTTGGGAATGTGTTGCTTAAGGGAATAGACTAAAACTAAGTCCCCTTTCTTGTAGATTTTTGTGATTAAGTGGGAATCAAAAAACTGTTTCTGTTTCCGCTTTTGTGCATAGATGTGAGCTACAGCAGTTAGCCTTTACTCATCTAACTTTTCCAAATCTTCAAATCTTTCTAAAAATTCATGTCCAGTCCACTCATGATTCTGTGCTACCCTTAATGTCAGCAATAGAAATTCTATTGGAAGTATGGCATCAAGACCATAAACAAGGTTAAAGGGTGTAGCATTTAAAGCTGTTTTGGATGAGACTGGATAAGCCCATAGAGCAGCATAAAGATTCAACTCCCAGTCTGTCCTTCTTGAACTAACCACTTTAGTCAGCACCGAGCTAAGCATTTTATTCGTATACTCAGCTTGTCCGTTTGCTTGTGGGTGATAGGGAGCTGATTTGTTATGGATGACCATAAACTCATTAAGCAAATACTTGATTACCTCATTTAGGTGATTCTCCTGAAATAATTCTTGAAAAATGATCTGCTCATTGATGTGTAGTGCCCTTTTTTACAACCACGGTGAAATCAAATTCCAAAAGAATGATGAACCATCTCACTATTGTTCCTGTGCTACAACAAAGCTTGGTGGTCCACAAAGAACACAAACTTGTTGGCTAATAGGTAATGTCTATACTTTTTAACGGCATAGATCAATTGTCGGCTGGCATAAGAAATAGGAAAGTCAATTTTCTCATCTCTTGGTTGAGCTAGTATACAAACGATAGCAAAATTGGAAGCATCTACATGTACATGGAATACCTTATTCCAATCTGGTGCTTTCAATATTGGAGCTTAGGTGAGAGCTTGCTTAAGCTTCATAAAGGATTGTTCACATGCCTCGGTCCATTCAAAGTGTGTAATCAAGTTATACATGGGTTTTGCAATAATAGCGTACATGTAGATGAACCGTCGGTAATATCCACAATGCCCCATGAAGGCTTGTACCCCTCTTGATTGTTGTTGGTCTAGGCAAATCAATAATGACATGAATCTTCTCAATATCAATAGCAATGCCATTTTTAGACACTATATGTCCAAGAAATTTTCCTTGTCTACCCATAAATGTGCACTTTTCAGGATTTAAGAAAATCCTATAAAGTCTACATTTTTCGAATACCTTTTTGAGGTGTTCAAAATTATCACTCTCGATTGATGAATGTACGCATAGATCATCCATATATACTTCTAAGAATTTCCTAAGATATTCTTTAAAAGCATGGCTCGTCAATCTTTGAAATGTGGCTGGAGCATTAGTTAACCCAAACGGCATAACCCGATAAGCAAATATATCCCATTCTGTTGCAAAATCAGTTTTATGCTGATCTTTTGGGTCAACCAAAAGTTTATTGTATCCAGAAAAGTCGTCTAAGAAACTGTAAGCTACTTTTCCTGCAACTCGTTCTAAAACATGCTCAGTGATTGGAAGAGGAAAGTTATCTCTAGTGGTAGCTGCATTCACCTTTTTTGAGATTAACACACACTCGTAATTTTCCATTCTTCTTGGGTACTACCACAATTGGAGACACCCAATCTGTGTGTTCAATTTCGTAAATGAATTGGGCTTCCTTTAGTTTTTCAATCTCTTCTTTTATCTTCCTGGCAAATGTTTCATTATACGTGTATGGACTTTGTCTACTTGGTATCACATCATCCCTCATGGGTATGGTATGTTGATAGATTTCTGGATCAACACCTTGAGATCCTTGTAAGACCAAGCGAAGATATCTCGGTATTCCTTTAGCAAGCTCAAAAAAATATCTTCTTCTTCTTCTTCTGTTAGGTCGTTCGCAATGTAAGCAGGCCTAGGATCTTCTCTTGATTCAACCAAGTCTATTTTTTTAGCGTTTTCAGGCCCTTCGTAAGACTCGCCCTATTTCCGTAGTTCCCTAACAGGTTGTTCGACTATGATTTTTCTATCTTGGAGAGTATACTTTTTGTAATGGAATGGAACACTCATTACATCCTTACCATCCTCTTTCGTGGTTTCTTTTTGGTCGTATATATCTCCTTTACAACTTTTTTCAACTCTTGATATTTCGTTTTCCGCTCGACTCGGGTCATGAGTGGTTTCTGATCTTGTGGGTTTGCTTGAGTACCTTTCCTTGTTTTTCTCGATGTTTGAGGCATCTCTAAATTTTTGTTCGAAGGATATCTGCCAATGATTTTGCCCTTGACACAATCATTTGCATCTATCTACATCGGGAATTGTGTTCTACTAGAGATTGATGGTATAGGTCGTGTTTTCACGATTTTGGTGTGTCTTTCATCTATACCATTTTTGTATTCTCGATTTCTGGTTTGAAAGTCAAAAAACTTTTCCTCCCCTCCTTTTAAGAGTAGCTTAGCTCTCATATGTTCTTTTTTTGACTCAGAATCTTCTGAGGTTGCTGAGTGTGCATCCAACTCATCAATTGCATTGTAGACGTAGAGGTCTAAAAAGACTTGTTGAGCTTTCATTAAGTCCTTGGGCTCCTCATGTAATGGAATTTGCCTATTCAATTTGAGAGTAGCGGAATTTAATGAGAGTACTTTCAAGAAATCATTTTGTGAGCATAGCGGGTTGACATAATTGAAGATAGCAACATAATCATAGCAATTAGTTAACTTGGCATAGACAATACTTTTTCAAGAGAGAGAGTTTAGAGAACATGACAACAGTTGAGGACCGGATTTATGTGGAGCTGGTCCCCCCTCCAATAGGCATTTGTATTATGATTTCTCCCATAAAGAGAGACTTGTTACAATACAGTCTTTGTGTTCCTTGTGACCTAGGTGATGCCATGAAGATGGAAGGCTTCATGCATCACTAACATAACATAAACTTGAAGAAAGATTTAACTATCCCAAGCCTCATTCCCAAGACCTCAAACACCTTCGAAGGTGGAGAGAGCTAGCAGGGAATGAGGGTAGGGAAGAGGAAGAAGAAACATTTCGTAGGAGAAAGAATTAGGTCCTCACTTATCATACTCTTGTTGCTAGCATACATAATAGCATAGTAATGAAGAAGAAGGAGATGGCAAGCTTAAGCATTGAAGCATGGCTCTTGGTTGGATTTGCACTCCATAGCCAAGAGTGTTGGTGTAGGCTCTCAACCTCTACTTGCTTGGAGAAGGAGAGGGAGCTCTTGCACTTTGCATAGTACACAATGAGAGTGCTTGTGAGTGTGTGTGGGTGAGTATACCCCCTAAGCACCCCCCTAGCTTACTTGGGGCGACCCCCCCTTGTAGCTTATGATTGAAGCTCATTGGACCCCTTTGAAGCCTAGCCAATAGGCTTCAAGCAACACATGAAGGTAACATGGGTAGGGACGTGACATGTGTCCTTGCTGCCTCTTCAAGCTGGGGCTTCCCTTGTGAGTGTGAGTGTGTGTTCTCTCTCTAATCCCTAAGAAAAGGGCTCACCCCCCCTCTTGTAGGGATGCTTTTGACTTTAGGAGCTCAAACACCTTAGTCATCAAGCATGACAAAGCACTTGGACTAGGGGGTATTCCCACAAGCATCTCAGGCAAGCATGTCAAGGCACCTCAAGCACCTTAATCAAGCGGAAATTCAAGCACCTCAATCATGTAGTAAGTCAAGCACCTCAAGCACCTTAATCAAGCACCTCAAGTAGGACAAACACCTCGAGCTTGGGCCGGGTTCCCACCTCAAGCTCAGCCCTAGCTTACCTAAGGTCAAAGGACTTTTACACACATTATTGGAGGTCTTCAATGAAGCTAACCCTAAGGTCTTATGCTCCATTGGTTAGCCTTGCTCTTGATAGCCCATCTCCCATTTGGGCCCCTTTACTATTGGCCTCGTGTTGAGATAGATCTATAAGCACATATCTATATCTTAACACTTGTTCCCATTTATTCTCCCACATTAAGTGATCAATTTAATATGAGAAAATCATTGGGGTTGGTTAGATATTAGATTTTATGACATTACCTCTCTCTTGAAATCATAGTCGTCCTCGAATATGAGGTAGAAGAGATAAAGCCTTAGTCATTAGTCAATCGTACTTAGCGGGTAGAGGATCCCTTTTTTACCCTAGGACATCTTTCCAAGATGGATGACTAATCCATTTGGTGCTTGGGAGACATAGCTGCCGCAAGCATGTCTGCTCTTTAGTCCATTTCATTCTCCCAAAGTAGAGTGACAAATTCTACTTGGTGTTTGAGAGACGTCATCATCACAAACATGATTCTAAGCATGCATACTAGTTAAATTTGTGCACAATTAAAAAAGAGGATTAGTCTTATAAGACAAAAACATGAGTCATTTAAAAGAGAGTTGTACATTTTCTTACTCTAATGTAGCATTGTAAGCATTGACAAGGTTCATACTATCCTTAAGTTGTACTCCTTGCATCCATTTAGCATCTTCAAAAGGATAATTTTTGAACTTAATAAGATACCGTCAGATTATCTTACCATGTCGTAGTACCTTGTCTTCATGCCGAAGGACAGCTTCGGGTTGTAGCACCTCTTCTTGGTCTTCAATTTCGGGAGGGTCTTCAATAATTGGTTCAATTGGTGGCTCTCCTTTGTAGGGCTTAAGTAGGCTTACATGAAAGTCATTGTGTATAAGAGAATGGTTGGGCAACTTGAGTTGATAAGCCGTCTCATTGATAGGCTTCAAGATTTGGAAAGGACCATAGTATCTTTTTGCTAGTTTAGCATAATACTTTTGATGGCCCGTAGGATTTTTGCCCGTCGTTTGCCTTAATCGAGCCTTAGGAAACTTGAGTAAGACCCAATCACTTTCTTTGAACATTAAGGCTCTTTTGTGCTTATCAGCAGTACCTTTTTGCCTTTGTTGAGAGATGGCTATAGCCTCCCTAATCTTTTGAAAAGATTCTTGTAGGTCACGGCTATATTCATCGGCGGCAAAGATCTTCCCATGTACTTTGAGTAGCAAGGGACTTTTAGGTCTTCCCTCTATGATCTTGAAAGGTGCTTTCCCGATAGAAGTATGGAGAGTATTATTGTAGGCATACTCTACTAGAGGTAAATACTTTTCCCATTGTGAGCGTTGATCTACTTTGGTAACATAAGTCTTGAGTAGATCGAGTATCGTAAGATTGGCTATCTCACTTTGGCCATCCGTTTGTGGGTGATAGGCCGAAGAGAAATTCAACCTTATGCCTAGATTTTCAAAGAGACCTTTCTAGAAATTAATGGTCATTCTAGGATCTCTATCTGACACGATGGATGTGGGTAATCCATGGTGCTTGAAAATCTGAGATATGAAGAGAGTTGCCATTTGATGTGCCTTAATAGTCTTTTTGACAGGAATAAAATGTGCTTGCTTGCTAAACCTGTCGACTATTGTCCATATTTCTGTATTCCCATGGATAGACTTGGGTAATCCAAAGATGAAATCCATGGATATACTCTCCCATGGTGAATTTGGAATAGGCAATGGCTGGAGTAATCCAGGTTTCTTCCCTCTATCATACTTGGTCTTTTGGCATACTACACATTCTGAAACATAATCTTGTATGTCCACTTTCATGGTAGGCCAATAGAAATACGTCTCTACTCCTCGGAGAGTAGGTTGAATACCTCTATGCCCTGCATATGGAGGAGCATGGGATTCATACGTAACCTTCTCACAAAGGGAATGGGTAACACATAGCCTATTGCCGTGGAGAAGATAACCATCCTGCAAGGTGAATGGTTCCTCTTTCTTCCCCAAAGCAAGGGCTGACATTATGTCTCTGAAGTCAGGGTCAGTAGCATACTCATCTATCATAGAGGATAGATCATTGTGAGTAGCTATAGACACCGCATTAACTCTTGGTCGTCGTGAAAGTGCATCTGCAACTTGATTGTGCTTACCAGCTATGTGAGCAATATGGAAATTAAATTGTGAAAGGAAATTTGCCCACCTCATTTGTTTGTCGGAAAGCTTGGTTTGCGTCATGAAATACTTGAGACTTTGGTGGTCGGTTCGTAGGATAAATGGAGTCCCCAATAGGTAGTTCTTCCATGTGTCTAGGGCATGTAGAATAGCTAAAAGCTCTTTCTCATAAATTCCCAAGACTCGTTCATCACTATTGAGCCTTCGGCTCTCATATGCTATGGCATGACCTTCTTGAAGCAAAACCGCTCCAAGGCAATCACCACACGCATCACATTGAACCTCAAATGGCTTTGAGAGATCCGGAAGCACGAGGACTGGTTGGGAAGTAAGCTTCTCTTTGAGTTTTTCAAAAGAATTTTGCTCCTTAGCAGTCCATACAAACTTAACGTTCTTTTTTGTTAAGTCGTGTAGTGGTCCTGCTACTTGAGAGAATTTTGCTATGAAGCGTCTATAGTATGCACACATACCAATAAAGCTTCTTAGCCCATGTAGATTCCTTGGGTTAGGCCATGATTTTATTACCTCTAACTTTGATGGATCCATACGAATACCATTGTGAGAGATAATATGACCTAGATATTGAATCTCTTGAAGGAAGAATTCACTTTTCTTTTGGTTGAGAAAATGTTTATTCTCCCTCAAGCCTTGAAAAATCACTTGGAGATGTTGCTTATGTTCCTCCAAAGACTTGGAGTAGATGATGATATCATCAAAGAACACTCCAGTGAATTTACGATATGGTCTAAAAAATTTCTCCATGAGACGATTGAAAGTAGCTGGTGCATTAGTCAAGCCAAAAGGCATGACTAGATATTCATAGAGACCAAATGTTGTGAGAAACGTGGTCTTTAGGATATCTTCATCCACTATCCTTATTTGATGATAGTCACTCTTAAGGTCAATCCTACTGAAGTAGGTAGAGCCTTGTAGCTTATCAAACAAATCTTCTACCCGAGGCACGGGAAATCCGTTTTTGATAGTGATATGGTTTAGTGCTCAATAGTCCACACACATACGGTATGTACCATCTTTCTTTTGCACTAAAAGGACTGGAGAACAAAAGGGAGAGGAACTAGGCCTCACCATCCCTTTGTCTACCAATTCCTGTACTTGCCTCATAATCTCCTCTTGTTGAGCTTTTGAGACTCGATAAGGAGGTTTGTTAGGCGGTGAGCTTCCTGGAAGGAGCTCAATACGATGGTCATCATCCCCTCGTTTTGGAGGCCGGTCCATAGGGATATCATCGATGAACACATCTTGGAATCCTTTTAGAAAAGTAGACAAGTCTAACTCTTCTTGATTCCTATCATTTTCATTTGATGAAACATTATTAGCTTTTAGAGACTCTTTGACATAAATCATGTACGCAGAAACTGAGCTCTTCATTGATTTATAAAAAGAAAGAGGATTTACAAGTGGAATAGTGCGACCACGCTCACTAGCATCTATATACATGTTCTTTCCCTCGTAGGTGAAGTAAATTCTCCTTTCAGGGAACTTCATGCTGGGAGCCATGCGATCAAACCATGGTGCCCCTAGGATAACATCCTGATGTTGGAGAGGAGAGATGAAGAAGTCTTCTTTGTCGACATAGCTTTGGACATGAAGCCTCAAATTCCCAATCAAGGGAGTAAGGGAGGCTTGTTGTCCCTTGAAAGCTGCATCAGCTGTTACTATATCTCCCATCTCAAAAGCTTGAATGCCCAACTTGGTGGCCAACTCTATTGATATGAAGTTGAGAGTAGAGCCTGGGTCAAAGAAGATGAAGGCATCATGCTCTCTTACCTTTCCCCACGCATAGGAAAAATTAATGATGATCCTTTGCAATGAACATCCTCTTTTGGAGCTTCGATGGTGGAAGCCCTAGGAGTCTCATTGCGAGTATTCTTCTTGGGGCAAGAACGATAGCCATGTCCTTGCTCTCCACACTTAAAACACTTATGGTCCTCGCGAAAAGCTTCAAGCTCTTCAGGAGAGAGTTTGTTTTTACCTTTGTAAACTCCCTTCTCCTTGGACCGATTGTTGTTCTTGTTGTTGTTGGAAGTGCCTTGGGAATTATTTTGAGCATTGGATTTCCCCTTTGCATCATTTTTATCTTTGTTTTCCATGGGCTTGACATTACGTCTAGCCCCTTGATGGAAATTGATGTGTGAAGCAACCATGGTGTGGTGGATTACTTCGGTAATAGTACCGGGCCGTTGAGAGTTGATGTATTCGGCCATCTCTTCAGGTAATCCCGCACAGAATTGCTGTCTTTGTTCGGCAAAGTCTATCTTTTGAAAGACAGTAGCTTTGAGATGTAAATCCCAAAACGTGTCTACATACTTGTTGATAGACTCATGAGAGAGAAGCTTCAAGACGCACCATTCGGTAAGAACTTTATCTTTAGTATCACTTGGAAGAAATTGCTTCATGATGGAAACTCGTAGAGTTTTCCATGTCTTTGGGGCTTCTCCATTGCCACGAAGGCTAGCCCACCATTGACGAGCTGAGTTTTGAAAGTGCATAGCTACATGGCGAGCTTGGAGGACTCTGTGAAGCCCTCGTCCCCAAAGGCCGCATCAAATTGCTGGATGAAGGCCAACACTTTGTCAGTAGCACCAAAGGTGCCATCCTAGGTGAGAAAAGAGATACTCTTTCCTCCCTCCTTGAACTTCTTTAGCTTTTGTGACCTTCGCCATGCAGGAAATGATTTGCGATGTCCTCCCCTCTTGTATTCTCTAGGAGAATAGCCATAACTTTCATCGGAAGAGGAGGAAGGTGAAGAAGAAGGAGAAGAGGGTGACCTCTTCCTAGCCCTTTTCTTCCTTTGTTTCCTCTCTTGCCTTTCAGAGTGATGAGGAGGACTATAGGTTGCTCTTTTCCTCTTAGGAGGAGTAGGCGATCGTCTAGACCGCCGTCTTCGTGGAGCCACATCTTCAAAAGAACTTAGACTGTCATTGCTTTCTTTCTCTTTGGATTCCTCCTCTCGAATGGGAGAGAGTATTCTTTTGGAGGTCTCTTCAAGAGGCCTCCTAAGCTCTCTCTCCTCTGGGAGAGGAAGGGAAATTCCATAAGCACAAAGTTGTTGAGTAACTTCGGCTTGCAAAACAGGGTTGCCCATAGCTTGTTGCAACCTAGTGACGAGATAATTCACAAACATGGGAGCATCATCATTAGCACCTTCATGTGCAAAATCAAAGCTATCAATGTTCATTCTACTCTCTTGATTATTGTCAGCCATGTTAACAAAATTTATGTTTATACTTAGTGTATGCTTTGGCAATACAAAACCTTAGTTGCCACTCCTCTTAGCCTTTGAAAATCGGCTCTTAAGTATCTACACCCACGGCTCAAAGTGGTTAATTATAGAGAGTAGAGGAGTAGGTCTAACATAGCAGAGTTTCCAAGGGTTAGCTCCTTTCGGACTTCTTATGGCTCAATAATGGTAAAGCCGTAGGCAAGTCTAGAAAGACTCCATTATTAAGTCCAAAGCTCCCGAGGTGTGCACCATCCCCCACATAGTGGGCTCAACAAAACCGATAATAGATCCCAATTCCACTTACCCTATTATAATTAACAACATCAACCATTTATGGGCTACTTAAGGACCTCTCTTCTTAAGCAAGAAAAGAGAAACCAAATGCTCTGATACCAATGTAATGGAATTTGCCTATTCAATTTGAGAGTAGCGGAATTTAATGAGAGTACTTTCAAGAAATGATTTTGTGAGCATAGCGGGTTGACATAATTGAAGATAGCAACATAATCATAGCAATTAGTTAACTTGGCATAGACAATACTTTTTCAAGAGAGAGAGTTGTTACAATACAGTCTTTGTGTTCCTTGTGACCTAGGCGATGCCATGAAGATGGAAGGCTTCATGCATCACTAACATAACATAAACTTGAAGAAAGATTTAACTATCCCAAGCCTCAGTCCCAAGACCTCAAACACCTTCAAAGGTGGAGAGAGCTAGCAGGGAATGAGGGTAGGGAAGAGGAAGAAGAAACATTTCGTAGAAGAAAGAATTAGTTCCTCACTTATCATACTCTTGTTGCTAGCATACATAATAGCATAGTAATGAAGAAGAAGGAGATGGAAAGCTTAAGCATTGAAGCATGGCTCTTGGTTGGATTTGCACTCCATAGCCAAGAGTGTTGGTGTAGGCTCTCAACCTCTACTTGCTTGGAGAAGGAGAGGGAGCTCTTGCACTTTGCATAGTACACAATGAGAGTGCTTGTGAGTGTGTGTGGGTGAGTATACCCCCTAAGCACCCCCCTAGCTTGCTTGGGTCGACCCCCCCTTGTAGCTCATGCTTGAAGCTCATTGGACCCCTTTGAAGCCTAGCCAATAGGCTTCAAGCAACACATGAAGGTAACATGGGTAGGGACCTGACATGTGTCCTTGCTGCCTCTTCAAGTTGGGGCTTCCCTTGTGAGTGTGAGTGTGTGTTCTCTCTCTAATTTCTAAGAAAAGGGCTCGCCCCCCCTCTTGTAGGGATGCTTTTGAATTTAGGAGCTCAAGCACCTTAGTCATCAAGCATGACAAAGCACTTGGACTAGGGGGTATTCCCACAAGCATCTCAGGCAAGCTTCTCAAGGCACCTCAAGCACCTTAATCAAGCGGCAAGTCAAGCACCTCAAGCATGGAGTAAGTCAAGCACCTCAAGCACCTTAATCAAGCACCTCAAGTAGGACAAACACCTCAAGCACGACAAGCACCTCAAGCAGGACAAACACCTCGAGCTTGGACTTGGTTCCCACCTCAAGCTCAGCCCTAGCTTACCTAAGGTCAAAGGACTTTTACACACATTATTGGAGGTCTTTAATGAAGCTAACCCTAAGGTCTTATGCTCCATTGGTTAGCCTTGCTCTTGATAGACCATCTCCCATTTGGGCCCCTTTACTATTGGCCTCGTGTTGAAATAGATCTATAAGCACATATCTATATCTTAACACTTGTTCCCATTTATTCTCCCACATTAAGTGATCAATTTAATATGAGAAAATCATTTGGGTTGGTTAGATATTAGATTTTATGACACCTCATCTTTGTCTTCAATGTTGAGGATTAAAATCATTTGGATGGGAATTATGTCGTAGCCATCCTCATTGCAAAACTGAGTAGGCATAGACGTATTCACACATACATCCATGGTCGCTAAAATTTGATTCCACTCAAATGGCTCAAACAAATGCTCTGGAAAGGGCTTTTGTACATAGGCTTTGTCTGTGAAGTCCTTTCTAGGATACATTCTTCTTGTCTTAAACTTCCATTTTCTAAAGGTCCGCACATCCAAATAGGAGTGTCCTTGTTTAACCAAGATGGAAGCTTAGTTTCAGCCGAAGAGAGTGAATCAAACTCTTGTATGGGTGTTCTCAAGACATCTTTATAAGTGTGATCTTTTAGATTTACTCTTGTGATAGATCCGAGTTGCTTCAAGTACAGATAATTGTTTCCCCAATCTTGGATAAGTTGTACCTGTCGCATGAAAGGTCTTCCCAATAAGATTTCATAGTTGAGTTTTTTTCCAAAGTCTATTACGGCAAAAGTGTGTTGATATTCAATTCCACAGGAATTGACTATCACTTTTTCAAGAAGCCCTAATGGTCTCTCAATGTGTCTGTCAGCCAATTGCAATTTCATTCGATTTTGTCTAATGGCTGGCTGTCCCCAGGATTCCCATACTGCTTTAGTGGCTATGGCTATGCCAGCTCCACTATCCAGTATTGCCATGGTTTCATTGTCATTATATTTCACTGGGAGGGTGGTGTTTCCTTCTTCCCCTTTGTAATATTCTCCGACTTTGTTCATGGAAACAGATCGAATCTCTTTGTTGTCCATTTCATTTTTCAAATTTTCCAATTTTTTTGGGATTAACCCTGTTATCCCCACCTTCTCTAGAGTTTTTTGTAGATCATGCCATAAATATGGTATGAGTTTTAATAGTTCTCTCAAGGTAAGAGTGCATTGGATAGGTGTAGACATGATTGAATGAATGTTGTCTACTTCTAGGGTTTGTCTCGCTCTTTTTACTTGAGTGGTCTTACACACTATGGATTTATCTTCGTTATCTCCCAAGTAAGAGGGTAATTTTTTCAAGGTCAATGGTTTTGACATTACTGAAGCTTCAGATCTGCAATCCCCGTACAAGGATTGTACATCCATGTTCACATCAGAAGGTAGGTTATCCAACCAAATTTCCTCTATAGGAGCTGACTTTAGAGCTAGGCTCCCATCATTGATCTCTCTCACTTTTTTTCGTAAGTGTCCCAGCCAGTCTTCCTCTACGAATGGAATTCCATCTACGGCATCTTTGATGTCCGGCACTATAAGTTCTGGTTCTTTTGTTCCAAGGTGGGGTTTTGCCACCATATCGAATTTTTCTTTAGTGTCTCTTACCACAAGCTTCTCAGGTTTTGCAATACTTTCAAGTTTGGGTTCTTGTTTTTACAGCATTTCTTGCGTGATTCTTACCAAATTTTGATAAGCTTCCAGCTTAGCTGCTTCCATGTCTAAAGAAGGATAGTTTTTTCATTTGTTTTCCATGTTTTGGCCTGCTTTAAGTCCTAGTTGGTAGGCTTCCAAGGCGGCATTAATAGGCTCAAAAATTTTATCAGCCAGAATGGATCCTCCAGATTTCACGGTTGTTTCCTTGATTTCACTTCCAGCTTCTTTCAACTTTTCCTAGAATAGCTTTTTTGCTTTCTCCTCGATTTTAACCCGTTGTTTTTGTTTTCTCATCTCATATCTTTTACTTCTGCTCCTTTTGATCTTTTGAGAGGAAATTTTTGTATTTTCCGAATCATCAGAGGAGTTGTGTTTCTTTTTCTTGGTCTGAGATCTAGTGATTACCTTGATTGGAACAATCGGTTCACTCTCTGATGAGATACTAGGTATCACTTGGACTACGTTTACTACGGTTTTATCCTTGTTCAAAGGATTTTTAGGACAATCTTTCTGAAAGTTTCCTCCCTTTTTGCAACATTGTATGCAATAGGCTTCAACTGGTTTGAGGTTTTTGTTAGGCTATGGACATTCATTTTTCCAGTGATCATCTGCACCACAGTTATGACAGTTTCCTATTCCTTGCTTAATCATGGGTCTTACCAGGGGAGGTCTGACACCTTGATTAGCTACATAATACATTGGTGCACGCTTTGGTGGAGCATAAGTCACGGTTTTTTCCATTGGTGATGGATGTGAATTATATCAATCTCCTTCTACCATTACTGTAGATGGACTAGGCTCTGCATATGGTGTAACAGGCACTAATGCTTGTTCATCTATGACTCCTTCAGATTGCATGTACTTTACAGGCACTGCATTATGTCCTAGATATGGAGGTTATTGACCCAACACAGGTTGAGGTCTTTCCATACCCATTGGTGGTCTTTGAGCTTGGGTCATATTAGCCTGATATCTGTACATGGGTTGTCCTTGTGGCCTCATGGCACGTACTAAACATTCCCATCATACTTTGGTCTAAAGTAGCACTCGTGGGTCTCATGGTTGGTCCATTTACCCTCAATTGCACACCATTTTTGTGGCCTAATTGGTTGTCCATGTGGACGTATCCCCTGTTCTGGTCCCCTCATAGGCGCTTTTTGCATGTTCTTCATCATGTCGTTCATCCTTTTAAGCATCTCTTCTATGGCTGAAAGTGGTGCTGCAGCAGCCGTTCCCACTTGTACTGGTTTAGTGGATGTTTTTTTCTCACTTTGGTTATCCTTAGGGACATCTTCTTTGTTGAAAATATCACAATTGTCTCCTAAGTCAATAGCAGCTGACACACACTCTTCTAGGGTTGTATGCTTTGTACTATAGAGTATAGCATGAAGTTCTTTGTTTAGTAGTCCCTCTAGAAACAAAGATATGAGCCGTTCTTCTGCAAGTATCTCTAGCCCTAGGCATCTAGCAATGTATTGTTTCATTTGACTTGTACAATCTCTAATAGACTCACCATGTTTCTATTTAAAGCTGTAGATTTGAGCTACCATATTATGTTCGATCCTCGTTTTGGAACAAGCAAATACAAATCCTCGAGCTAATGTGTTCAAGTCCATGATTGACCTTGGTGGAATGTTTTGGAACCATGTCAATGCTTTTCCTTCTAATGTCATTCCAAACCCCTCGAATTGAGTATGGAAATCGAATATACATTCTACTCTCAGCACTTGCTTAAAGCTTGCTAAGTGATCGTATGGATCCCCTGATCCACTGTATTTTCAGACCCATTTCTGAAAATCAGTTGGTTTGACGCATCTGTTTGGTTCAACTCCCGGTCTCCTGGTAGTTGGTCCTGTTCCGGATCCTTCAAACCAGTCGGTTGGAGATAGTGACTCATGTAACCCTGGACTGGCCTTAGTGTCACCCGGTTTTCTACGTGATGAGGTGGTTTCTGGTTTCTTCACCTTACTCTCAGATGATCTCTCACGGTGTTCATCTCTTGGAATTGTTTCTGGCCTTGTCCCAATATCCAATCCCGTATGGAATACCCTTGGTATTTGGTTTGATCTACCTCTTCAGGAGTCATCATAACAAAGTTGTTGTTATAACAATCCCTAAACAGATAGGCTGGTAGGTCGGTTGATCCCTTATCTTTGATCTTGAAGATATAGATGATCTTCATGGCCGTTAGTTGTCCTGGTTTGGCAAGCGAATTCCACAGAAGATCTTTTATGTTTCTATCTTCCCAACAATAGACTCAGATCCTAGGATTATCCGTACTAAGCCATTTCAAAGGCTTCAAATCTACTTGATCGTAATATCCCTCAAATTCTAAAGTTGGTGGTCCTTCTTTTGCTGACATATCTGGGATTATGGTGTTTACTTCCAATCCCCATTTGTCTACCACATTAGGGTTTTCGACCTGTACATATTGAGTTCCATTTCTATCCATTTACATTTTTCCTTGTTTGTTTGCACTAATCTCTTCTTCGAACTCAATACCATGGTCATCAATGCGAATAGCATACTCTTCGTTAGGGTCCAAGTAAACCTGGGCTCCATCACGATTAGTCTTGTAAAAAGAGAGTATATGCTTATATCGCATTGTCATTCCGGTTCCGAGTAAGTCGAGTAAGAAGACATTTCGGATGTTGAGTATGAAAAAGTGTCTGAGACTTCTTTAAGAATTGTGTGTAAGGAATTGCCTTGATTCAGGCTTTCTTCAGTGGATACTCTACTGGAGGTTTCTCTGAGTATGCCTAGTACACGACCAGATGTAAGGTTCATATAGACTTATGAATCCCTGGATAGAGTACTCACCTTTGGATTGACTTGTCATCAATTTCCACTTGATTCAATTGCAACTTTCTGTCAAGACACTCATTCCTTGTCTGCAACCTGATTCTTGTACAAATTTGATCAAGTTAGCTATTCTTCTATAAAGACAGTAGAGTTTTTACTAACTCTCGTGATTGGTCTATGTGTATCACTTCAAATCGAGCTATGGGAGTCAAAATTTGACTTTCAGATTCGACTTTATAAAAAAATCAAAGGTTTCATCTGCAATCTGGAAACTGAGTGAATATGTACCAATTTTGATTTGATTGAACCCAAAATTGCCCGGTGGCTTTATATTATGTTAGTCTAGCATTGTATAAGTTCAAAAGTCAAATTTGATGTCTCTTCGTAGCAGTAGTAAATAATCATGATTATTTACTTTGTCAAATTTTGCACTTTTTGGATTAGTTTGGCAAGTATACAACTTGTTAAATTCCATGGACAAGTTTCAAAAAGTTTGAACAAAATCTGATCAAGTTTATCAAAACTGTTTTGTATTCGCAGACTCTGATCTCGAGAATCTGGCTTAGGTTTCACTTTTGTGATCCAAATTTCACCAAAATTGATTGGTGAGGTCTTTTTGATATGCTTGACCTTGTGGTATACTCAATTTTGCAAAATTATTGAGTTTTGAAGCAAATGTAAATAATCGTAATTATTTACTCCAACTATATTTTTGCACCCCAACTTTGACACAGATCTGTTAAGCACCTCAAGTTAAGGTCACTAGCCAAGTTTCATCAAGTTTGGACAATTTTGGTCAAATGGTCATCAATTATCTGTCCGCAAACTAACTTTGCAAATTTGGTCACAATTTTCAATCTAGTGATCCAAATCATACCAAACTTGGTTTGTGGGCTTATTACAACATGTTAAAACCAGTGGTATGCTTACTTGGTCAAAAAAGTTGAAAATGGGGCAGATGTAAATAATTGCGATTATTTACACACTGACAACTTTTTGCAAATTTCTGGTCAACTGAGCATGTACACATGTTTATCACATTAATATAAGCCTATGAGTCAAATTTAAACAAGTTTAGGCAAAATTTTCCCAATTTACACTCAAGATTCAAAAAGTCAGTACAAACTTTAGTTTTTTTCCAGTTTTTTTCCAGTTCGGAATCTCTTGGGCCTTTACAAAAGTTGTTTGTACACATGCAATGAGTCAATGGTATGAACCTTGGTCAATTTCTAGCAGAAAGTTAATAATTGTAATTATTAACTTCAGGCTTGAAATGAACACATTTTTGCAATTTTTTCAAAGACAGTCTTTATATGAGCTATCTTAAGCCTGTGAATCAAGTAACAACTTAATTTGGCCTAAAATGTCAAGGAAAAGTAAAAAATCTGAGTTTTGGCCAACTCTTGAAATGTTTACCAACTGGTTCATACAACTTTTAAGCTTACTCTCCAATCAAATTGAGTGGTTTCGAGTCTTTTTGAGCTATTTCTAGTCGTAGACCTGAAATTCTGCAACTTCCAATAACAACTCACACTTCATTCTTTCAGAGAGAGAAATGCTCGTGAAATCCACCTCGGATCCTACTTACCCTACTCCTAGATTCTCATGCAATGGGGTTGTGGAAAGTGTCCACAAATACTCATTTTCTTCTCTTATATGGTTTTTTGAGCACTGATCTTAAGACTTGTCTCGTCTACCAATCATTCTCAAGATCCTAATCTATTTCTACAATCCTATAATCCTAAAGGCACTCAGCAAGTACGATTACTTCCAAGCTACCTCTACACTGCAAAAGACGACAACCTTAAGCTATGCGGTTTCTAAAAGAAAGTTTTGAACTCTAGGCAAACCTAGAGGAAGTTAAAGGATAACTTCACAAGACACTCGTGTTTTTACCTAGTTTAGGTCTCTTCGATCCCCGGCAACGGTGCCAAATGTGGAAGCAACCTCACCATCCTATCTTATTGCAGTATTAGCGAGAACCGAAATTCAATTATCAATCTATGGGACGAAGCTGACTTGACTAGTGCATAGAGGCTACAAGAGGTTGTCAATCTCTCGGAAAACAACTAACAACTCGCATCTAACTCAAGCTACACTCAAGTGACTGAAATCACCTAAAGCCAATCGCTCATTGGCAAACAAATCACATTCATTACAGCATCAAATGACATCCAAACGTAACGAAACTTCTAGGACATGTTTATAAGAGCTAAGCACACATGCTTATGGTCTCAAACCCCACTTTAGGTGAAGTTCCAAAATCGCGATTATTAATAGCAGTGGATTTTTGACCTAGTCGTTTCGACCCAGAATGCATCAAAATGCTTAGCAATGATGCCCCAATACCCTGCCTATACTTAGTTTTTGATTTGAAAGTATAAATTCCTAGTTATGATGAAATTAGACCGCGGGTCGTCAGCGACGCCACGAATTACTCTGAACTGCTTACGTCAATGCGTAGAGCTCTTACCTGCGATTGCAATGCAACAAACACGACTGCATTGTGACAACCGAGGAGGGAGTAGGAAGCGCGAGAAGGAGAGGAGTGAGCGTTGTTAGCTCACGCTGTGTATTTCTTATCCAAAAACTTACAAAAATTGGCTACCTTAGCCAAGGTTTTTGGATTGAGGACTGGATTTACATGGAGCTGATTCCCCCTCCAAAAGACTTTGTATTATAGGTTTCCCCCATCAAGGGAGACATTTTAGAATACAATTCTTTGTGCTCCTTCAATAACTAGCTAGTGCAATGAAGATGGAAACTTCAAGCACTAAGCAAACACTTATAAAAGACAACATCAATTTCCTCACGGTCTCAGACCCAGGACCTCACACACCTTCAAAGATGGTGAGAGCTAGGAGGGTATGAGAGTAGATTGATAGGAAGAAGGAGTAGTCTTACGAGAAAGAAGTATATCTCCTCACCTAATCACTCATAATAGCTTATCATACCTTAGCATAGATTAGTAATTAGCATGGTAGAGGAGATGAGCATGCATTGAAGCTTGGCTCTTGGTTGGATTTGCATCACAAATCCAAGAGTTGTTGGTGTAGGCCTCCCTTCTCACAAGCTTGGAGTAGGTGATGAGCTTTCCATTAAAGCTTGAGAAGGAGAGAGAGAGTCTTCTTGTTTCACACATGAGATTGTGTGAGTGTCTGTGTGATAATGCCTTGTCAAAATAAGCCCCCTCTCTCTCTTGGTCGACCGCTCTTGCAAATTACTCTTGTTGGCACCCATCGGACCCTGCAAAGCTTGGCCAATAAAAATTGAGAAGCATAAGTGATAGCCTTGTGACACATGTTCCCCTTCCCCCTTTTTTGAGAGCTTTAGGTAATTAAATAATGCAATTAAACTCTCACTGGACCCCTTTGTCTTCTAGCCAATAAGAATCAAGCAACCCATTCGGCTGTTGAATGCTCATTGGACCCCTTTGGAGACTGTTCAATAGTCTTCTAGAGAGCTTAATTATTATTGGTTCTTTTATCAATTGTTTTTAAATGAATTAAACTAGATTTACTCTAGCCTAATTCTCATTGGTCCACCTATATGGCCATCCAATAGGATCTGAGTGCACCTTGTGGGCCATTAGCTTAGGGAGTTGACATGTGTCCATTATGCCCTTTGTGTAAAGGGAAGCCTTTGAGTGTGTGTGTGTGTGTGTGTGTGTGTGTGTTTTCTCTCGCAAGATTCTCTCCCTTGCCCTACCTTTAGGGCTCGCCCCCTTCGCTTTAGGATCCATGAAAGACTTTTTGTCATCACTAAACCATCCAATTTTCCCTAGGGTTGGACAATTGGACATAACCTTTGAATTTTGGAACCTTAGCATTTTGGAATTCTTTAAAAAAAAAAAAAAAGCAAAACTCACGATTGTGAGTGGATTATATTGAGCAGCCTAAAACATTACAAGGTTTTGTCATGCTCATGTTAAGCCATGACAACATCCAGGGATCAAAATTACAACGACTATCAAGGCAGCCACCCCTACCCCCCCCGCCTCCACATCCTTGATACACAACACCCATACTCTTGTCATTTGAGATCTTTTACTTACCGATGGCCAAGATTTTCCCCCATCCTAGGCATTCCATCTGCTGACAACAAGGCACAAGTAGTCCTACACCAATCCTCCGAGTGATACTTGCGCCCGAGTGCCCATATTAGCACTTTGCTTTCTTGTATAATTTTTGCGAAGCTTGCCACCTCAAATCCTCCTTCAAAAACACGACGGTTCCTTCTCTGCCATACATTATGAAAGAAGAAGTATCTGACGATCTGAGTGCTGACGACGAGTGCAAGACTACCTGAATTTTTACTTCCAAGGCATAGGTCAGTCTTGAAAAAACTAACTTTCCATGTTCTTTGGACCCACTTGCATACTTTCCCTACTAGGCCTTTAATAGTTGGGCAGTCCATGAACAGGTGGGCCAGATATTCACTAGCTAACTTGCACCCCAAGCAACGATTTGATCCAATCCCTCTCTCCTGAATCTTCCCCCCGTCGGTAGAGAACCCCAAATAACCTTTCATAAGAAAACCTTCATGTACTGTGGCACCTTTGGCTTCCATATGTTCTCCATTACATGCTCCCACCTTTCCTCCGGCCATTGATTTTTCCATAGCTTGTTAAGGGGGTTAGACCAATTCTTCATTTGCATCATTTTCTGATGAATGATTTTAGTATGGGGTTTCCACAAGAGACTGCTTCCGGGTCATTTCCAGGCATTCCAGTCCAACTCCGAATCACAGATTGGCATCACTAGATTGTCAAGCTCTTTCATCACTTTGTGGACAAGCAAGACCTCCAAGCTATTTAGTTAGTATTGGGAAACCATAAGGTCAATGGTTTTCCAACTCTTGTTGACACTGTCCTAGAAGTGCTCAAGTCGGTTCAGACCCTTATTATTCAGCTTCCTGGCTGTCTCAATCCAAATAGGGAGTTTGTGGCGGATCTACAACTTTGGAGAGCGAGGGGGACGAATGCAGGATGGAGTTCTTGAAGTATCTGGCTTCTTCCCCCCACTTTAAGACTCATGCTACTCTATTGCATTTTCTTACCAATTCTCCTAAGCTGCCCCCCAGTCTTAAGGTAGACCACGCCGAGGCTAACAGTTTGTCATGAACCTCCACCCCTCTCCACTTTCCACCCTTCGTGCCAAGTTTAGCTGCTTCTATCATATCTCTGATCATGACAGCCCAAACTTGAGCCTGTTTAGCCAAGAAAACAACACATTTGGTGCAACAAGCTTCTGCATGGGCCACAGGGTTGAGAATCCCGAGGCCTCCTTGATTCCCCGGCCGAGAAACTGATTCCCAACGGGCCCATTGCCATGGCCTAGAGGATTTCATGTTATTTTTCCATAAAAATGTTTTTTACCGGTTTTAAGAACTCTTTCCAGTGACACTTAGCCATCTTGAGAAGCGGGCTAGTGAAGGCAATATAAGGAATCATAAAGGCATTCATCACTTTTATCCGACTTGGGAATGGGAGAAGAGCATACTCCCACCTACTCATTTTTGTTTTTATTTTTTCAAGCACCCACTCGAATCTTTGCTTGTGAGTTACATCCACCCTCAAGGGGGCTCTCAGATGTCTAAAGATATTCCCTTTTGTGACAATCTCCCCTGACCAGATAGTAGGTTCAAATGACTCATTTTCCGAAAGGGAAATCATCCTTGACTTCTCTATATTACACTGGGACCCCGAAGCTACTGAGAACATTTGTACAATCTCCAAAGCTTTTCTAATGACCTGGGGGCATGCCTTCAAGAAGAGGAGAGAATCATCTGCAAATAGTTTTGCCAGGAGTTGTCTATTTCCTGGTAAAACAAGGCCTTTTACCTCCCCTCGTTCAACACTAGATTCGAGCGTCGTGATTAGAGGATGTGATCCTATGGAGAAAAGTACGGGGGTGTGTGCGCTTATGTCGCACGTGTCAATGCAAGGAACTTGTTGATACACCGTATACGAGCCACAAATGGCTCCAAGCACACAACAAGCCTAAACTAGTAAGCTCAAAGAAGGCGATGGTGTGTCACTCACCGCTCTACGCTTTCTTCATGGAGGATTCCTCGCCGCGAAGAAGAAGAAGCCGCCACTTCGTCGCGCTCAACCGCTTCGCCGCCGCCTTGCCTTCGTAATGCTCGATCGCCCTCTCTCTCTCTCTCTCTCTCTCTCTCACACACACACACACACACACACACACACACACACACACACACACACACACACACACACACACACACACAAGGAGGTGAAGAAGAAGAATATGGAGATGGAGATGGAGCAAGAGCACTCTTCTATTGCACAAATGAGAGAATGAGTGAATTTTAGGTTGAGTTGACTTTTATATTAGCTCGCCCCAGTCACTCTTGGGCACCCATGCTTAGCCAACTAATCCCTTGAATGTTCCAATTAGAGTGCGCCTCTCATCGGTGATCACTCTTACCCTTTTCCTATTGGACCGACAAGCCCGATACTTGACTCTACCAAATAAATAATACAATGTCTGTCGTAGGTTACAACGTCCGTCGTAGGTAATAGGGTGTCCGTGAGCCGTGAGGGTTAACATGCCCCCCTTCCTGATGTAGATTTCGTCCTCAGAAGCTATTGAGTTGAAGCTTGTTATGTCCATGTTGTAGAGCATCTCGATTTGAATCTGCAAGGCAAAGTCACTGTTTCAGCAAGCGGAATTATATGGCCATAAATCATGAGGGGAATGTAAAGTACATGTGGAAATGAGTAAATGCAAGATTTATGAAATGTTAGACTGCCATTAAGGACAAATAAATCGCACTTTGAGTAAATTAATTAATCAAGAGTTTTGGGCTTATGGGTGAGTCTATCAATTAGTTAGCTATGACTAAGGTTAAAACAACTACTCTAGTACTAGCTAAGCTAAGAAGATTATCTAAATGCAAGATTATCTAATTGTGTTTTTTAGCTTTGATTAGCCAACTAGCTCTCACAACTGTAAACAAAAGCAACAAAATATTCTCTAATTGTGTTTTTTAGATTTGATTAGCCAACTAGCTCTCACAATTGTAAACAAAAGCTTGAAATGTTAACTGTAAGCTCGATGGAAGTCTTTTAAATGTCATTCATTTTTTTCTTTTTCTCTTTTTTACTATGGTTCACAATCATTTGACGTGTGTGCTTATTTTGTATGTCCGGGCCTTTTTGCTTCTCAAAGAAAAGCGCCCACACTGGGAACCTCTAGGGCTCTAGTACCATAGACAATACATGTGAGTGAAGTACCAAATCAAGCCAGGATTTCTCTTCCAGCATTAGATTTTTCATTTGTGGCACTTATGTTTTTTGCTTCCATTTCCTTTGTATTCTCACTAGTGTTTTTGTTGTTTAAGTGATCAAGCTTCTCTACGCCTTTAACATTCCTAAGGTCTCAAATACTCATATAATTTTATCAGCTAGGCCTAGTGGTCAAGTAAATGAGTTAACCTAAAGTCACGATCTCCTAATCTCAAGGCTCATCCATAAGATTAAACTCTAGTTCCATCAACTTAAGAAAAGACAAATTTATACATCTATAATGGCAGATAACACACATAACTATTGCACTCAAACAAACCATGAAAAATCATTATTAGCAATTATACATATCCACCAACATGAATCATGGAAAGTAGTACACCTGGAGGTATGGAGTTGCTCATTTCGTCGAAGCAGATGTCCTCAGCCATGTGGATGGAGATCCATATAAGTCTTACCTAACACATCCAAAAAACAAGCACTATACCTCTAGGAGGCATGTGAGTATGAAAAAATTAAAACTCCTAGAAAACAAACTCAAAACACAATCCAGACCCTTAACCTACCTATCTGTGATCGCCTTTTAGAATCAAGGAAAGAGGATATTATATAAACCGGGTGGCCACCATAAGGCTAGGCCTCTATCCTCATCATCTAGATAAACGAAATAATTTTCCGTGAGGCCATAGTCTTCCTCGGTCTCTATTATTTCTTCTTCATCATCCTCTTGCGCAAGCGTGTTAATCAAGAACCTCACAATGAGTGGATACTCATTCTGTGCAAAATAATAAGCCTGTGCCACCGGAGAAACATTCGCTACTGGGTAGGGATCACTAGTTATCCATAGATGCATCAGCCATTCTAACTCCTCAAAATTTCGCTCACGCGCAAGTCTCTCTACCAAATCCCATTCGCAAGAAAGTACAGGGTAGAAGATGTGAAACACTTGAGAAAAGGAAAAAGGGTACCTTTAATCAAAAATAGAAGCGCATGCATCTGGTGAACTACCCATCTCTAAGAATACAGATAGATTTGGTTAGGTCTTTAAAACATGAGTTGTTTTTTTGTGTTGCTTGATGTGACATGGTGAATTTAGACTTATGTGTAGGATCTGATAGGGTGCTCTCTCGTTGCTAGTCGCTCTTGCTCTTTTACTCTTTTTTTTTGTTTGCTAAAACTACTATAAGGCTTTATATATACATTCCCTAGGATTGGAGATTGAGAGGTCAGGGAGGAAGGTTGAGAGGGAAGCAAGTGAATGATGGATGTCAGCAAACACTCCCCCCTTCCTTGGGTAGATCATACCTTTTGGAATGATTTTGTCACCTTTTGAAACCAATTGTTCCAAGTTGTTATGGGTGAAGGCTATAGTTTTCGATCGCCCTATGTGTTTCATCTAGTTGCAAGGGTGGTAAGGTACTCTCCCATGATTTTATTTGCAACATTGTTGTAGGTGGTGAACCTACAACAGGAGGTGCAAACTCTTTCTTTTTTGTATGGATATGTACAATGGTAGGTGGAGGTTGTGTCCAAGATTCTATTTCCGTATAGGAACTACATGAAGAGCAAGAAGATTCATTTTCTTTCCCTGTTCTTGAACTAGGTGAAAAAAATCATTCTTTCTTTGGTACCCAAACTAGCTCTGGAGCAGGTGTGTCGCATTCCATGATTTTTCCCTTTCCACGATTTTCAATTTGTTTTGAAGCCATAAGATTGGTTTTACATGGGCCAGGTGACAGGTAAGAGTACAATTTACATTTGGGCACCCAGATTTGATCATTTCCTTCATAGTATCCTTGGGCTTCCAATAGTCGTTTAGGAATCCAACGCAATGTTTCTTTACATTTCTTGGAGTGAGGGGGACGTTTCTTACGAGGCTTCCGTTTTTTAGCATCAACCATGGTCACTAAAGAAGCTTTAGGGACCCACTTGTATGTTTTCTTTGTTATATTAGGATGGTTCTTGTGTGTCTCAAGTTTTTTTTCAACTACATCAGTTGAAGCTCTAGAGGGTTGGGCTATGGGGACGTATGGTTCAACCTCCTGGACATGCAATGTCTTGGGTTTTATTTCCTTAGGCAATATCTCAGGGACTATGGCTTGTGTGGTAGGGATAAGAGTCGGTTTTTGCGTTGTGACACCCCCAGTCCCCCAATCAATAGTACATTTGGTGGCTATCATGCACGTGCGTCTTAGGTTTATATTACCCTCTATAGTTCCAGTAGGCATGACCAAAAAGTCTTGAGATACAACCCCATTGTCATAACTGACAAAAGTGTGCCAGATTCCAAAAACTGTAGTTTTTTTCTTGTTTTGACACCCTTGACTTGGATAATACTCTCAGATAGAGGTGGCTTCCCTAACTGACACCACACCCCATATGATAGCAGATTATATTTAGCACCTGTGTCCAATAAGGTATTATATAGCACTTTTCCATAGGCACTATTTAACTCAATAGGGTATCGTAGAGGTGTGTCAGAGTCCAACCAATCCTCGTCGATTTCAATGTGGAATGCATGTGTGACTCCAAGGTTATCCTCTCGTTTTTGTCTCATACGTTGTTGTCACTCCTTAGCCTCAGCTTGAGCTTGTATCTTCTTCTATTCTATTTGTGCCTTGGCTGCCTTCTTTGTATGGATGGCACGCAACTCCTCTTGGCTTAAAGGATCATAGTATCTTTTAAATTTGCTCCCATTGAGTAATCCAATGGTTTCAACTCCATCAAGAGTCTCCACACGAATGGTTCCTTGTGGGGTGATCTCACATACTCTATATGGTCCTTTTCCCGCATATTTCAACTTTTTCTTTTCGTTATGCACTCCATACATAAGGACTTTATCACTAACATTAATATCTTTGTTCTTTAGATGACGGTCAAACCATTTCTTCCTCCTATCTTTCTCCACAAGTGCATTTTGCACAACCAATTGCCTCTCTTCATCTAGCCTTTCAAGGATATATAATCACTCAACTAAGGGGTTACCACCCCAACCTTCTTGAGAAGCTACTCGAAGACTAGAAACGACAAACTCCCATGGCATAACGGCTTCTTGGCCATACACCATCTTGAATGGTGTGCAATTAATGGCAACTTTATACGCAGTACGATAAGCCCATAGAGCTGATGTAAGCTTTAAATCCCAATCTGTGCAATGAGCTTCCACCATTTTGGTTAAGATAGAGATTAAGGTCTTATTGGTGCTCTCAGCTTGGCAATTTCCTTGTGGATAATAAGGTGTGGACTTATGGTGATCTATCATGAAGTTAGTAGTGAGTTCTTTGATTACTCCATTTATAAAATGAGTACCATTGTCACTCACAATTTCAAAGGGACAACAAAATCTTGTAATAATGTTCTCAAAGAGAAACTTGGCAGTTGACCTTGCATCGGCCTTACGTGTCACCCTGGCTTCCGCCCACTTTGTCACATAGTTTCAAATGGTTGAGTCACTTTAACAGGATGTAAGGGCATCCTAACCTTTTGTTGTGTGATCTTGTAACGTTGGCATTCATCACATCTTTTTGCAAAAAGTGATGCATCCTTAAATAAGGTTGGCCACCAATAGCCTGATTGCAATACCTTTCTAGCTGTTACTTCCCCCGAGAAATGTCCTCCGGCTATACCCACGTAGGCTTCTTGCAGTATGTATAAATACTCATCCTCATGGGCACAACGTCTAAGAATATCATCCTTCCCTAGCCTATAGAGAGTTCCCGCAATGAGAGAGTAAGGTTCACACTCTTTTAACAATTTTCGAGCTATGTCTTTACGAAGCTCTTTAGGTGGAAAACCATTAACTAGAAAGTTCACAATCTTCTCACTCCATTCAGGTATGGTTTCGACTAGGAATAGAGAAGTATCAGACAATTCATCATCGAATCCAGTAGGGGCTTCACCATTGGGTATGCGAGACAAATGATCAGCCATGACATGTCTTTTACCAGGTCTCACGACAATGGTAAAATCAAACTCAAGGAGAGTTAACAACCATCGTGTAATTCTTCCCATGGAACAAGGTTTATTTACTAGATACAACAAGGCTTGATGATCAACATAGAACACAAACTTGTTGGCCAGAAGGTAGTAGCGAAATTTCTTCACTGCATAAATCATACCTAAACCTTCTCGCTCTGTAGTGGTGTAGTTTCTTTCGGCATCATTCAACTGACGACTTGCAAAGCTAATGGGGTAGTCCAGTTTATGTTCTTCTGGTTGAGCTAGAACACACCCAATAGCAAAGTTCGATGCATCAATATGCACATGAAAAATTACATTCCAATCGGGCACTCGTAGAATAGAAGCGCTAGTCAAGGTCTTTTTCAATGACTCATAAGCATGGTCACACTCCGTAGTCTATTGGAACTCAATAAGAATCTTGTACAAAGGACGAGCTATCTCGGCAAAGTTTAAAATAAACCGTCGGTAATAACCAACATGGCCCATGAACCTTTAAACTCCTTTATAGTTTGTAGGTGGTGGCAATTCAGCAATGGCTTTAATTTTTCTCTCATCTGTGGAAATCCCATTTTTGGACACTATATGCCCTAAAATGACTCCATGTTTAACCCAAAATTGGCATTTGAAAGGGTTTAAGGAGATGCGATACAATCTACACTTTTCGTAAGCATGATAGATGTTCTTTCCGAGAGGAATAAACAGAAAGGTCATCTAAGAAAGCTTCACAAAACTCCCTCAAATATTCTCTAAAAGCAGTGTTTATTAATCTTTGAAAGGTAGCTTCGGCATTGGTTAAGCCAAAAGCCATAACACGAAATGTGAACACTCCAAATTTGGTTATAAAGGTTGTTTTAGCTTGGTACTTTAGTGCAATTGTGATTTGATTGTAGCCAGAGTACCCATCTAAAAAGCTATAAGCTTCCTTCCCTGCAACTCTTTCAAGCACATGTTCTGAATATGGCAAGGGGTAATGGTCCCTCCTAGTGTGGCGGCATTGACCTTCTTGAGATCCACGCACACTCTGAGTTTCCCATTATTTTTTGGCACAATCACTATTGGTAACACCCATTCTGAGTGCTCAATAGGGTATATGAATCCGCATTCCACAACCTTTTCAATCTCTTCTTGAACGATTTTTGCATATTTAGGATTCATTTGCTAGGGTCGTTGCTGAACTGGTTTAGCCATGCTATTCATGGGGATTTTGTGCTGCACCACAGAAGGTGGAACACCTTTCATATCATGATATGTCCAAGAAAATATATCCCTGAATTCCTTGAGAAGTTCTTTAAGTACACACTCCTCAGTCACTGCCAGATCTTGGGCAATGAAGACAAGTTTAGACTCTTCTCCTGGCTATAAATGAAAATATTTCTATTGCCCAAACAAAAGACAGACTTCCCTCTAAGAGAAAACTACCATTGCTTGTATTACAAGGCTGCATTGCCCTGGGTCTGCTAACTCTATTTCCTTAACTATCGCTGGACCATCATAGACTCCATTGCTCCCATCGATAGGTTTTCTTTGAGCCTTTGTATACACAACCTTACGTTCCTTTGTGGTATAGGATTTGAAATGTTCAGGTGCAGGGTGTAAGTCTGTGGGGTCTTGTTGTTCTGTGGACTGTGATTTAACTTCTGATTCCTTTTGTTGTTGAGCTAACTCTCGATTTTGTCGTCTCCTTATGGCACGGCTCAACTTTGGCTTATCTGTAGCCTCTAGTTGTGCGATGTCAATGGGTTGTGGACTACACCACATAACCCTTTGAGGTATTCACCCCAGTTATCTACCAAATTTTGATGAGCATCACATGCCCCTATATAATTAAGCCATTCTGCGGTAGATTTCTTTTCATTTATTCTAGCACGCACATTTTCTCGATATCGTCACCTCTTATATCTCTTACTCTTCTTGTTTAATTCTCGATTACGGTCGATTTCTAGTGAAGACTCACTAGATGAATCACTACTTGTGTCTTCTGCTCCCTTGGATAGATTATCATCTAGGTTACCACTCGGCCCTGAATGGTTTGTCCCCACATTTGCACTAAGATTCAACTCAAATTCTTCATCCTCAGAGTCAAAGTCAATTTATGATTCTGACCCCAAATCGTGTGGGCTATAGTCTTGTGAGGCGCTACTGGTTTCAATGCCAGTCAAACTTTCATCTTGTAGATCATCAGAAGCTATATGCATTGCTTCTAGCATGTTTAAGGGTACAAGTGGTGGTATTTCATCCCCCTCAGGTGTTACCCAGGTCGCCCACCTATTTCCCCAAGTGTCTATGGTTGCTACTAGGTGGACCCAATCCACATTGTCCGACTCAATCATCCCAGGTCGTACATCCATATAAGGAGAATCGTCCCCAACATCAGTGTCCGCTTTACATGTGTAACAATACTGCAATGGGGCTGAGTGAACTGTGGTGTCAGATCTATGATCAATTATAAACCTATTTCCTAGAGGATGTGCTCAACCCATCACAAGATCTACTCGAATGACAAAATCTTGGAACTACAAGTAGACATGGTTTTTAGACCAGTCATGCACATTTTTGCTTCCCTCATGAAAGGACGTCCTAAGATCATCTCCGATGCCATAGTGTGTTTGGATAAATCCATAACAATAAAGGTAATCCTTATTTTATGTCCAAAGACCTTGATCTTGAGATCTTCTAGCATCCCAATAGGTTTAACAATAAACCCATTGGCCATCTTCACTACTATGGTTGTGGTTGCAAGGTGAGGTCTTCCCATAGTTTCCCAGCAATTTTTAGTCACAATGCTCCCCAGCGCCACCATCAAGGATTCCATTCACAGTTAATCCCTTAGTAGTGATTGGTATAGTCGCATTAGATTCATCACCCTCAAAGTATTGTCCCAACTTGTTAACAGGTATTTCTATAACAAGGTTCTCATCTACGTTGGGTTGTGGATCTAAGTGTTCCTCCTCTATTGGCATCTCCCCAGCTCCATCCATCTGTGCAAATTGTGGTAGCCCAAACTTCAGTTCTCTATTGAGGAAGGCTCGAAGAGCTGAGACTAGCTCGGGGTCTTTATATAGTTTGGACATGATGGTGGTTCTAACTTCTGAAGACATGAAATCCATCAATTTGGCAATGTTTAACGGCACCTTTTGGCCTTGAGTCCCTTGATGTGGGGAAGATGGGATCCCCATTTCTTCGATAGGATCAGGTAGTCCCTCTATAAACATTCTTTCCATCAAGAAGTGAGTACGCCCACTTTCCCATGACTTTAAGTCACTTTCTTCTTGGATGACACTAGGTATGTCCAAGGGTCTATGGACTTGGTGAGGTTGTTGTTGCGTAGGGAACACGGTGTCTGTAATCTGGATCTTCCTAGGTGCTGGTTCTAGATCCCTTTGGGTATCTTCTATCAAACTCCTTTATTTCTTGACTCGCTCAATCTCCTCTGTAGGGTTTGGGTAAGTTCCTATCTTTTTTTTGGATCCTGGCCATTGTGGCTCATGAACATCTTCCTTGTTGGTTTCTATGTTAGTGGTCATTTTGGTCTCCATGGTTTCACCTGAATCAGAATCTTCTTCAAGGTCGTTCATATATACGGGGTCATCACCAGTCCCTATGTTGGTCTTTGAACTGGGTCTGACTTCGCTGCTTTTTGTGATCTCTTTCTTCGTGTTTTCTTCTTTTTTTGAGATTGGGCAATTGATGCCGTGTCTCTTTCCTCAAGAATATAATTTTATTTTTGGAGCATCGATCGTTTGAGTACGTTTACTGGTACCACGAGTGTACTTGGTGATGGCTCCTCGGTAACTTCAATCAAGTTTAATGGTGTGATCTTCGATGCATTTGGATTATTTGGACATTGGGCAATCAAATGATCTATGCCACATCGATTACACATGAGTATCGGCATTGTAGACGTGCTTGCTTGATTGGTTTGCATTAGTGTGGCGTTCTTTTGTAGCCTAATAGGACACTCGGCTACACGATGTGGACCTCCACACTTATAGCATTGTAGACGTGCTTGCTTGATTGGTTTGCATTAGTGTGGCGTTCTTTTGTAGCCTAATAGGACACTCGGCTACACGATGTGGACCTCCACACTCATAGCATTGAAGAGGTGGTCTCTTAGCAGTGTAATTGATATTTTGGCCTCTTGCCGCAAGAGCAGCTACTTGATATACAGGTTTGACTTGTCCCCAATAGACCTCCATGTAGTATTGTGGACTTTCTTCAAGCATATCCATCCCATAGGTGATATTAGGATCTATATCTTCCTCATAGCCTTCCAAACAAGAAATAGATGACTCACAATCCACTTGATTCACCGCAAGAGCAGCTACTTGATATACAGGTTTGACTTGTCCCCAATAGTCCTCCATGTAGTATTATGGACTTTCTTCAAGCACATCCATCCCATAGGTGATATTAGGATCTATATCTTCCTCATAGCCTTCCAAACAAGAAATAGATGACTCACAACCCACTTGATTCACAGAAGTGATTCTCGGATGTGGTGGTTGCGGTCCTAGCACTGGAGGTGGTAAGGGTGTTGTTTGAACAACATTTTGGGCCCTAGGGACCATATATTGTGATGTTTGTTCAAGAGGTGGGGACAGCATCAATGCAGGCAATCGAGGTGTGTCTGTCCATGCTAAGGTTGGTCTATTGGCCATCGCACGCTTAAATACTATGCAATTCTTAGCTTGATGACCATACCTCTCACAGGCATTGCAGTTCCCATTGAATTTTACTCTAAAAGTAGGTCATTCACTGGTACTATGTGGTCCATAGCATATCGAGCACCATTGTTGCTCCCTTCTTGGATACATATGATTGTTTTGCAGAGCACGATTGTCTCTAAGACTCTCTTGAATAGCCTTGGTGAGATCTTCTAAATTCATCTTAGATATCTTTGGCTCCTTAGCAATAGGCTTTAGGGTCATTGGCTGATGCCCCGATGCTTGTGAGCTAATAGATTTAGGCTCAACAAACACTCTTTCTCCTTGAATCATTAAATTATCCTCCAATTGGATCACATTGGTGGTGACTGCTTCCCAAGTGGTGATACCTCTAATGACTAGACCATTGTAGATATCCTCATGTCGTAATCCCCTAATGAATCTATCAAGCAATTGGTTATTGTTGAAGCGCTCATTCGGATTACAACGAGAATTCAAATGCTTCAAGCAACTTATAAAGTCTCTCACCGACTCTCCTTCCTTTGGTTGGGCTTTCTGGAGCTGAGAGGCTACACCCCAAAGCACTCCCTCTCGTATGTATTCTTTTAAGAACAGTCTCCTAAGAGTAGGGTAAATCGTTTTTTCTTCCACCCTTAGGGTTCTATACCAATCCCCAGCATTTCCACTTAAAGTTAGGCACCGTGGGTGAAGGTGCTCCAGAGACTACATGTGGAGTAGGTATTGGCATTGGGCTTGGCGCATAGGAAGCCCTTGGGTTCCACGTTGGGTACGATGTTGTGCCATGTGGTTGTCCATAGTTCATATGAGTGGCCCTAGGCATAGCAGACGTCAGATGTGACATGCTAATGCTAGCCGGTATAGTCCCATGGGAATAAGAACTTGTGTATTGTGGTTGTGGATCATAGGTAGTTGAAAAAATGGGAGGGGTAGGGACTACATGAGTGTGAGCCATAGGTGCATACGATTGGTACACACTTGTAGGTACTGTTGCAGGCATTGAGCTACCATGTAGTGGTGCTTTACTAACAAATGAGGTCCATGGCGTGTTTCTTGGTAGGCCCATCATTTGGGTAGGCATGGTAGTCGTGGTGCCATCGAGGGAAAGATGAGCTAGACTTGGAAAAGTAAATCTATCACTTGTGGGCTCAGATTGCATTGAGACCCTTGGCGAAACAACATATGGGGGATCAATGGGACTCACTGGGAGAGTCTCCATTTGTGATAGAGTGGGTTGTTTCCCTTTTCCCGTGTCTAAAAATCGCATAGGACACGTCGAAGGTATGTTTATTCCTCGATTTTGCCTCTCGGACTGGATAATCCTATGGATGACATTGCAGATCATGTGTTGTTGTTCCTCTAGACTAGTGGCACTAGATGTAGATTGTACAACTTCTAACCAACCCACATGGTATGTGTTGCCCATGTATAGGTCAATCAAAGTCTCCGTGTGTAGGTCATATTCCCAATTTTCATTGAGAAATACCCTGTCTAAACTTGGTGTACTAGAGGGTTTCCGTGAGGTGGATGCAATGTTGCTTCCCGTGTTTTGACTTTTAGTCACCGCTACCTTAGAGGCGACTTTGGAAGGTGGTAGCTCGGTAGGGCCCTCATTAAATGAGGTAGGTAGAATGTCTACGTGAATACTCTGAGGGAGTGTCGGGTCTACAGGAGATGTGAATGGTGATTCTACTTCCCCACCCCCTTCGTTTACTTCACTAGCCGTAGGTTCAAAGTGCGTAGCTCTACTAAAAGTTTCCATCAAACCTAAAAACACTAGTTCCAGGTTGTTGGGCCCAGCTAGGCACGGTTTCATTTTTTCCCCTGGGGCTTTGTGTAAGATGCTCTTCCATAATATCGTAGTCAGAGGAAGAGTCGCTAGCCGCTATATTTGGGTCTTGGGTTGCACTATCTTGGGTCCCCGCCGAGGGCGTAGACCCTAGCGTGGAAGGATAGTGAGTACCCTCGTAAATCGAAGCACTAGCTAGTTGTTCGGACTCTAGCACACGACCAGAGCGTAGATACATGTGCTTTGGGTGCCCTACAAGTGTCGGAAAGTACCCTTAAAGGTTACTTGCTTTGTTTTGTGGGTGTTTTGCACCCCGTTTTCTACTTGATTTTTTCTTGTTTTTGATGTTTTTTGAATTTTTTTTTAATGTTTGATTTTTTTTATTAAAGTGTGTGATAGCTCGAAACGAGCGTATCACTTAGAGGGTCGTTGTGTGCTTTACAGCACAATTTTCGGGCATCTGACGTTCCGTTGGTCCTCAAAATAAAAATTTTCGGGCATCTGACGTTCCGTTGGTACTCTTTATTCCATATAAAAATAATCTCATGCAAGCTTCTCTTATTTTTGGTGTAACTCCATCCCAACAAAAATCCAAAAAAAACTAGTTTTATTTATGTGTATATTTTTTCACTATTGTGATTTTTCCCTTCCTACATCTATTTTGTTTTTTTTTAGAACACCAAAAATATTTATCTTTTTATGGTAGCCTCATAATGAGAGAGATTTCTTTTGACCCCTTTATATTTTTTCCACTTATATTATTTATATTTGAAATGTACATATTTTTTAGACCCCTCAATATTTGATTTTCTTAGTTGTACTATTCACTTATATCATAATCTCAACAATATCTTCAATTATAGACCTACCAAATAAGGTCAAGGGTAGGTGGCATGCATACATGCACTATGGAGGGCTCACTCTTGGAGGTATTCAAAAGAATCATCCAAAGAAGGACCCCACAAGGACCTTGTGCAGTGGAAAAAAACGGTCGGTTTTGCTGAATTTTTAAAGTTCACTTGCTCTCCGAATTTGAAAAGGTGATACAAACAAAAGTTGTAGCTCGTGGGCTGAACTTTTGCCTCAAATTTTTTCATATTTTTTTGAGTTACGAGCTGTGAGCTATGATTTTATTAGTGGACCCCAGTTTTCCCATGCTATGCAGCCACACTCTCTCTTCCACTTTATCATTTTCCTCTTTCACACACACTTCTCCACTCATCATCCCCACCTCTCTCACCACTCCTCTCTGCACCCTACTCACCTTCTCCTCAACCTTGAAGAATAAGAGAAACCATGGTGAACTCATACCTCCCACACACAATTCCATTCCAAAATTGACCACCTAGTCTCATTTTTCCTCCTCCAATTTACCCATATCTATCAAAAAAACCACAAAATTCAGTCTCTTCTCTTAAAAGACAGCATCATGGTGGTTGATTACTCAGCTTCAATTACCTTGTCTCTCAAGGAAGGTCAAGAGTGGAGAAAAAATGTACCGTCAAAGCTAGTGGACCGCCAACAAGGGTCAAAATTGGCCCTACTCAAGACACTTGGAGCATCAACCTTGTAAGAAATCCACCTTTTCTTACCTCTTAAGAGTTTTTCTTCCTTATTTTTATCCTACATGGATACTCCCATTGTAAATATCCAATTCCATTTGTAAATTAATACTAACTCTACTAACACTAACCCACTATGAAAAGTCCTATCACCTCCATTTCTCTCCTCTCTCTTTCCCCACCAACTTCTTGATAATTCCAAGCAAAAGAAATTAGATAAATGGCTGAAAATCTAACCCAACCATGGTTAGAGGAGTAACCCTAGCCTTCAAAATTGCTATAAAAGGAGGGTGTGGCTAGCACAAAAGGGGGGAGCCATAAGCAAGAGCACTATGCTATATCTTGAGAAGCCAAGCTCAACCTCTCTAGAAGGAGCTCTTGAGTGGAAGCTCATTGTCTTATGCATGTGCATGTGTTGTAATAGGGGATTAGCAAGGGAACTCTATGCCATTTGTAAGAGAGAGAGCGTTCATTCAATTGAGAGTAGGAAATCTATCATTTCTCCTACTAGTGTAAGCCCAACATTTGCTGAATCAAGGAGGGTGAATTTGGACTAAGCTTGGATACTTTGTCTCCCTTCCAACGTGAAGTAATGGACAACAATGATGCGTAAGTGTCTTGGTGTTTTTTGTTAAGTTCTTGATAGCTTGTCTCTGGTGTTGTCATAAATCTAGCCATAAATCCCACATACTGTAAGAGGGCGACAGGGTGGAGAGGACTCCCCTGGCCTTAAGACAGTGATTGGGGTGGTTTTCCTTGTGATGCGTTGTGGTGAAATTTACGCAAGCTATGTTGAACAAATACTAATCTCACTTTGATTTGTCATGACAGATTTGTAAGAAGGTATTAATGCAACAAGCACCCTCTCCCCCTTTTTCTCTCTTTCTTACATATATATATTTATGTTTGCTTGATCATTAACGATACACTTCAAAGCAGCCCGAGCACCATCTCTCTCTCTCTCTCTCTCTCTCTCTCTCTCTCTCTCTCTCTCGTGTTATAGTGTGTGAGAGTATTCCATTGGTGTTAGGGTTAGTGTAAATTCCTTGCTTGTTTGTGGGTTGCTCTAACGATTCTCCTCTTTTGCGTCCTAGTTCGCTCTTAAACTAGGTGGTGCCCCTTGTGTAGTTGGGATTTGGCTGGGGCTTTGTTGTTTTGGTTTGTGTTGTGTTGTGCCCCAGTCCCATTGAGCAGCACGGGAGCCTTGAAGGGTGTCTAGAGGTTGCTCTTCTTGTTGCCCTCCCCGGATCGCCTCAGCACCTTTGGTGCTACCGACAAAGTGTTGGCCTTCATCCAGCAATTTGATGCGGCCTTTGGGGACGAGGGCTTCACAGAGTCCTCCAAGCTACGCCATGTAGCTATGCACTTCCAAAAATCAGCTCGTCAATGGTGGGCTAGCCTTCGTGGCAATGGAGAAGCCCCAAAGACATGGAAAACTCTACGAGTTTCCATCATGAAGAAATTTCTTCCAAGTGATACTAAAGATAAAGTTCTTACCGAATGGCGCGGCTTGAAGCTTCTCTCTCATGAGTCTATCAACAAGTATGTAGACAAGTTTTGGGATTTACATCTCAAAGCTACTGTCTTTTAAAAGATAGACTTTGCCAAACAAAGACAGCAATTCTGTGCAGGATTGCCTGAAGAGATGGACGAATACATCAACTCTCAACGGCCCGGTACTATTACCGAAGTAATCCACCACACCATGGTTGCTTCATGCATCAATTTCCATCAAGGGACTAGATGTAATGTCAAGCCCATGGAAAACAAAGATAAAAATGATGCAAAGGGAAAATCCAATGCTCAAAATAATTCCCAAGGCACTTCCAACAACAACAACAACAACAATCGGTCCAAGGAGAAGGGAGTTTACAAAGGTAAAAACAAAATCTCTCCTGAAGAGCTTGAATATTTTCGTAAGTACCATAAATGTTTCAAGTGTGGGGAGCAAGGACATGGCTATCGTTCTTGCCCCAAGAAGAATACTCACAATGAGACTCCTAGGGCTTCCACCATCAAAGCTCCAAAAGAGGATGCTCATTGCAAAGGATCATCACTTTCCTATGCGTGGGGAAAGGTAAGAGAGCATGATGCCTTCATCTTGTTTGACCCAGGCTCTACTCTCAACTTCATATCAATAGAGTTGGCCACCAAGTTGGGCATTCAAGCTTTTGAGATGGGAGATATAGTAACAGTTGATGCAGCTTTCAAGGGACAACAAGCCTCCGTTACTCCCTTGATTGGGAAGTTGAGGCTTCATGTCCAAAGCTATGTCGACAAAGAAGACTTCTTCATCTCTCCTCTTCAACATCAGGATGTTATCCTAGGGGCACCATGGTTTGATCGCATGGCTGCCAACATGAAGTTCCCTGAAAGGAGAATTTACTTCACCTATAGGGGAAATAACATGTATATAGATGCTAGTGAGCGTGGTCGCACTATTCCACTTGTAAATCCTCTTTCTTTTGATAAATCAATGAAGAGCTCAGTTTCTGCGTACATGATTTATGTCAAAGAGTCTCTAAAAGCTAATAATGTTTCATCAAATGAAAATGATAGGAATCAAGAAGAGTTAGACTTGTCTACTTTTCTAAAATGATTCCAAGATGTGTTCATCGATGATATCCCTATGGACCTACCTCCAAAACGAGGGGATGATGACCATCGTATTGAGCTCCTTCCAGGAAGATCACCGCCTAACAAACCTCCTTATCGAGTCTCACAAGCTCAACAAGAGGAGATTATGAGGCAAGTACAGGAATTGGTAGACAAAGGGATGGTGAGGCCTAGTTCCTCTCCCTTTTGTTCTCCAGTCCTTTTAGTGCAAAAGAAAGATGGTACATACCGTATGTGTGTGGACTATCGAGCACTAAACCATATCACTATCAAAAACAGTTTTCCCGTGCCTTGGGTAGAAAATCTGTTTGATAAGCTACAAGGCTCTACCTACTTCAGTAGGATTGACCTTAAGAGTGGCTATCATCAAATAAGGATAGTGGATGAAGATATCCTAAAGACCGCGTTTCGCACAACATTTCGTCTTTATGAATATCTAGTCATGCCTTTTGGCTTGACTAATGCACCAACTACTTTCAATCGTCTCATGGAGAAATTTTTAGACCATATCGTAAATTCATTGGAGTGTTCTTTGATGATATCATCATCTACTCCAAGTCTTTGGAGGAACATAAGCAAAATCTCCAAGTGATTTTTCAAGCCTTGAGGGAGAACAAACTTTTTCTCAACCAAAAGAAAAGTGAATTCTTCCTTCAAGAGATTCAATATCTAGGTCATATTATCTCTCTTGATGGTATTCGTATGGATCCATCAAAGTTAGAGGTAATAAAATCATGGCCTAACCCAAGGAATCTACATGAGCAAAGAAGCTTTATTGGTATGTGTGCATACTATAGACGCTTCATAGCAAAATTCTCTCAAGTAGCAGGACCACTACACGACTTAACAAAGAAGAACGTTATGTTTGTATGGACTGCTAAGGAGCAAAATACTTTTGAAAAACTCAAAGAGAAGCTTAATTCCCAACCAGTCCTCATGCTTCCGGATCTCTCAAAACCATTTGAGGTCCAATGTGATGCTTGTGGTGATTGCCTTTGAGCGGTCTTGCTTCAAGAAGGGCATGCCATAGCATATGAGAGCCGAAGGCTCAATAATGATGAACAAGTCTTGGGTATTTATGAGAAAGAGCTTTTAGCTGTTCTACATGCCCTAGATACATGGAAGCACTACCTATTGGGGACTCCATTTATCCTATGAACCGACCACCAAAGTCTCAAGTATTTCATGACGCAAACCAAACTTTCCGACAAACAAATGAGGTGGGCAAATTTTCTTTCACAATTTAATTTCCATATTGCTATCATAGCTGGTAAGCACAATCAAGCTGCTGATGCACTTTCACGACGACCAAAAGTTAATGCGGTGTCTATAGCTACTCACAATGATCTATCCTCTATGATAGATGAGTATGCTACTGACCCTGACTTTAGAGACATAATGTCAGCCCTTGCTTTGGGGAAGAAAGAGGAACCATTCACCTTGCAGGATGGTTATCTTCTCCACGGAAATAGGCTATGTGTTACCCATTCCCTTCGTGAGAAGGTTATGTATGAATCCCATGCTCCTCCATATGCAGGGCATAGAGGTATTCAACCTAATCTCTGAGGAGTAGAGACGTATTTCTATTGGCCTACCCTGAAAGTGGACATACAAGAGTATGTTTCAAAATGTGTAGAATGCCAAAAGACCGAGTATGATAGAGGGAAGCAACCTGGATTACTCCAGCCATTGCCTATTCCAAATTCACCATGGGAGAGTATATCCATGGATTTCATCTTTGGATTATCCAAGTCTATCCATGGGAATACAGGAATATGGACAATAGTCGATAGGTTTAGCAAGCAAGCACATTTTATTCCTGTCAAAAAGACTATTAAGGCACATCAAATGGCAACTCTCTTCATATCTCAGATTTTCAAGCACCATGGATTACCCACATCCATCGTGTCAGATAGAGATCCTAGAATGACCAGTAATTTCTGGAAAGGTCTCTTTGAAAATCTAGGAACAAGATTGAATTTCTCTTCGGCCTATCACCCACAAACGGATGGCCAAAGTGAGATAGCCAATCTTACGATACTCGATCTACTCAAGACTTATGTTACCGAAGTAGATCAACGCTCACAATGGGAAAAGTATTTACCTCTAGTAGAGTATGCCTACAATAATATTGTCCATACTTCTACCGGGAAAGCACCTTTCGAGATCATAGAGGGAAGACCTAAAAGTCCCTTGCTACTCAAAGTACATGGGAAGATCTTCGCCGCCAATGAATATAGCCGTGACCTACAAGAATCTTTTCAAAAGATTAGGGAGGCTATAGCCATCTATCAACAAAGGCAAAAAGCTGCTGCTGATAAGCACAGAAGAGCCTTAATGTTCAACGAAAATGATTGGGTCTTACTCAAGTTTCCTAAGGCTCGATTAAGGCAAACGACGGGCAAAAATCCTACGGGCCATCAAAAGTATTATGCTAAACTAGCAAAAAGATACTATGGTCCTTTCCAAATCTTGAATCCCATCAATGAGACGGCTTATCAACTCAGGTTGCCCAACCATTGGCTTATACACAATGCCTTTCATGTAAGCCTACTTAAGCCCTACAAAGGAGAGCCACCAACTGAACCAATTATTGAAGACCCTCCCGAAGTTGACGACGAAGAAGAGGTGCTACAACCCGAAGCTGTCCTTCGGCATGAAGACAAGGTACTATGACATGGTAAGATAATCCGACGGTATCTTATTAAGTTCAAAAATTATCCTTTTGAAGATGCTAAATGGATGCAAGGAGTACAACTTAAGGATAGTATAAACCTTGTCAATGCTTACAATGCTACATTAGAGTAAGAAAATGTACAACTCTCTTTTAAATGACTCATGTTTTTGTCTTATAAGACTAATCCTCTTTTTAATTGTGCACAAATTTAACTAGTATGCATGCTTAGAATCATGTTTGTGATGACGACGTCTCTCAAACACCAAGTAGAATTTGTCACTCTACTTTGGGAGAATGAAATGGACTAAAGAGCAGACATGCTTGCGGCAGCTATGTCTCCCAAGCACCAAATGGATTAGTCATCCATCTTGGAAAGATGTCGTAGGGTAAAAAAGGGATCCTCTACCCGCTAAGTACGATTGACTAATGACTAAGGCTTTATCTCTTCTACCTCATAGTCGAGGATGACTATGATTTCAAGAGAGAGGTAATGTCATAAAATCTAATATCTAACCAACCCAAATGATTTTCTCATATTAAATTGATCACTTAATGTGGGAGAATAAATGGGAACAAGTGTTAAGATATAAATATGTGCTTATAGATCTATCTCAACACGGGGCCAATAGTAAAGGGGCCCAAATGGGAGATGGTCTATCAAGAGCAAGGCTAACCAATGGAGCATAAGACCTTAGGGTTAGCTTCATTGAAGACCTCCAATAATGTGTGTAAAAGTCCTTTGACCTTAGGTAAGCTAGGGCTGAGCTTGAGGTGGGAACCCGGCCCAAGCTCGAGGTGCTTGTCGTGCTTGAGGTGCTTATCCTGCTTGAGGTGCTTGATTAAGATGCTTGAGGTGCTTGACTTGGTGCATGATTAAGGTGCTTGAGGTGCCTTCAGAAGCTTGCCTGAGATTCTTGTGGGAACACCCCCTACTTCAAGTGCTTAGTCATGCTTGATGACTAAGGGGCTTGCTCATCCAAAGTCAAAAATATCCCTACAAGGAGGGGGGCGAGCCTACAAGGGGGGGGGGGGGATGAGAGAGAACACACACACACACACACAAGGGAAGCCCCAGCTTGAAGAGGCAGCAAGGACACTTGTCAAGTTCCTCCTCATGTTGCCCTCATGGTGTGCCTGAAACCTATTGGTTGGCCACCCAAGGGGTCCAATGATAATTTAGGATATTTAATTAATTGATTTTTCATTTATCAAGTCCTCTCTCTCAAAAGGGACAGGGGGACACTTGTCCCAAGGCTACCCCTGTTGCTTGTAATGGCTCCTGCTTGTGATTGGCTAGGCCTGGAGAGGGTCCAATGAGCTTCAAGCATGAGCTACAAGGGGGGGTCGACCCAAGCAATCTAGGGGGGTGCTTAGGGGGTATACTCACCCACACACACTCACAAACACTCTCATTGTGTACTATGAAAAGTGCAAGAACTCCCTCTCCTTCTCCAAGCAAGTAGAGGTTGAGATCCTACACCAACACTCTTGGCTATGGAGTGCAAATACATCCAAGAGCCATGCTTCAATGCTTGAGCTTTCCATCTATTTCTTCTTCATTACTATGCTATTATGTATGCTAGCACAAGAGTTATGATAAGTGAGGAACTAGCTCTTGCTCGTATGAAATGTTTCTTCTTCCTCTTCCCTACCCTCATTCCATGCTAGCTCTCACCACCTTTGAAGGTGTTTGAGGTCTTGGGACTGAGGCTTGGTATAGTTAAAGCTTTCTTCAAGTTAAGGTTATGCTATGATGGTGATGCATGAAGCTTTCCATCTTCATTGCTTCACCTAGGTCACAAGGAACACAAAGAATGTATTGTAACAAGTCTCTCTTTATGGGAGAAATCATAATACAAATGCCTATTGGAGGGGGGACCGGCTCCACATAAATCCGGTCCTCAACTGTTGTCATGTTCTCTAAATTCTCTCTCTTGCAAAAGTATTGTCTATGCCAAGTTAACTATTGCTATGATTATGTTGCTATCTTCAATTATGTCAACCCGCTATGCTCATAAAATCATTTCTTGAAAGTACTCTCATTAAATTCCGCTACTCTCAAATTGAATAGGCAAATTCCATTACAGAACCTTTGAAATCTCCATTAACAAAAAAAACTAACTACCTGAATACACAGAGAATAAACACAGTACCTTTGAAATCTCCATTAACAAAAAAAACACATAGTATAACACCAAATCCCTCTTCTCAACACACACACACTCTTTCCCTACCTTTCCTATAATTGAAATTGCACCACGGAGAAGCACAGAGTGCTACTCGAGCTTAATGCACGGCATTCCCCGAAAACGGCGCCAAAAATGTGCGCGTATGTCGCACGTGTCAATGCAAGGAACTTGCCGATACACCGTGTGCGAGCCACAAATGGCTCCAAGCACACAACAAGCCTAAACTAGTAAGCTCAAAGAAGGCGATGGTGTGTCACTCACTGCTCTACGCTTGCTTCGTGGAGGATTCCTCGCCGCGAAGAAAAAGGAGCCGCCACTTCGTCGTGCTCAACCGATTCGCCACCGCCGTGCCTTCGTAATGCTCGATCGCCCACACTCTCTCTCTCTCTCTCTCTCTCTCACACACACACACACACACACACATACACACACACACACACACACACACACACACACACAAGGAGGTGAAGAAGAAGAAGATGGAGATGGAGCAAGAGCACTCTTTTATTGCACAAATGAGAGAATGAGTGAATTTTAGGTTTAGTTGACTTTTATATGAGCTCGCCCCATTGACACTGGGGCGCCCATGCTTAGCCAACTAATCCCTTGAATGTTCCAGTTAGAGTGTGCCTCTCATCGGCGATCACTCTTACGCTTTTCCTATTGGACCGACAAGCCCGGTACCTGTTTCTACCAAATAAATAATACAATGTCCGCCGTAGGTTACAACGTCCGTCGTAGGTAATAGGGTGTCCGTGATCCATGAGGGTTAACACCTTAGTAGTGATTGGTATGGTCGCATTGGATTCATCACCCTCAAAGTATTGTCCCAACTTGTTAACAGGTATTTCTATAACAAGGTTCTCATCTAAGTTGGGTTGTGGATCTAAGTGTTCCTCCTCTATTGGAATCTCCCCAGCTCCATCCATCTGTGCAAATTGTGGTAGCCCAAACTTTAGTTCTCCATTGAGGAAGGCTGGAAGAGCTGAGACTAGCTCGGGGTCTTTATATAGTTTGGACATGATGGTGGTTCTAACTTCTGAAGACATGAAATCCATCAATTTGGCATTGTTTAACGGCACCTTTTGGCATTGAGTCCCTTGATGTGGGGAAAATGGGATCTCCATTTCTTGGATAGAATCAAGTAGTCCCTCTGTAAACATTCTTTCCATCAAGAAGTGAATACGCCCACTTTCCCATGACTTTAAGTCACTTTCTTCTTGGATGACACTAGGTATGTCCAAGTGTCTATGGACTTGGTGAGGTTGTTGTTGCGTAGGGAACACGGTGTCTGTAATCTAGGATCTTCCTAGGTGTTGGTTCTAGATCCCTTTGGGTATCTTCTACCAAACTCCTTAATTGCTTGACTCGCTCAATCTCCTCTGTAGGGTTTGGATAAGTTCCTATCTTCTTTTTGGATCCTGGCCATTGTGGCTCATGAAGATCTTCCTTGTTGGTTTCTATGCTAGTGGTCGTTTTGGTCTCCATGGTTTCTCTTTCTTCATGTTTTTTTCTTTTTCTCTTTTTGCGATCTCTTTCTTCTTTTTCTCTTTTTTTCTTTTTCTCTTTTTCTTTTCGCTACTTTTTGCGATCTCTTTCTTCGTGTTTTTTTCTTTTTCTGAGATTGGGCAATTGATGCCGTGTCTCTTTCCTCAAGAATATAATTTTGTTTTTTCTTCCACCCTTAGGGTTCTATACCAATCCCTAGTCCTTCCAGTTGAGGTTAGGCTTAAAGCATTGCTCTTATGTAAGTCATTGTGTTCTCCTAGAGAATCGCATATTTGTTCAAACACTTCGATATTCTTTCTTACATCCTCGCCTCTACTAAATTTTTGTGTGAGCTTGGCTATTTGTACTGCCTTACTTCTAGGCTCTCTATCAGGCGCGTAACGCATATTCTCAGCAATAGATCGACCGATAGCTTGAGCAAATGTTGCCAAGTCACCTAAGTGAGCAGGCACCGTGGGTGGAGGTGCTCCAGAGACTACATGTTGAGTAGGTATTGGTATCAGGCTTGGCGCATAGGAAGCCCTTGGGTTCCACGTTTGGTATAATGTTTTTCCATGTGGTGGTCCATAGTTCATATGGGTGGCCCTAGGCATAACAGACGTCGGATGTGACAATGGGAGGAGTAGGGACTACATGAGTACAAGGACCCATGGGTGTATACGATTGGTACACACTTGTAGGTACTGTTGCAGGCATTGAGCTACCATGTAGTGGTGCTTTACTAACAAATGAGGTCCATGGCGTGTTTCTCGGCATGCCCATCATTGGGGTAGGCATGGTAGCCGTGGTGTCATCAAGGGAAAGATGAGCTAGACTTGGAAAGGTGAATCTATCACTTGTGGGCTCAGATTGCACTGAGAACCGTGGAGAAACAACATATGGGGGATCCATCGGACTTACCGAGGGAGTCTCCATTTGTGATAAGGTCGGTTGTTTAGCCTTCCCTGTATCCGAGAATTTCATGAGACCCATTGAAGGCATGTTGATCCCCTTGTTCTGTCTCTCTAACTCAATGACCCTATGGATGACCTCACAAACTCTTTGTTGTTGATCCTCCACACTAGTAGCACCCATTGTGGATTGTAGGACATCTAACCAACCCACATGATAGGTGCGACCTGTGTATAGGTCGGTCATAGTCTCTGTTTGTAATTCGTACTCCCAGTTCTCATTTAAGAACACTCCATTTAGGATTGAGGTGCTAGGGGTGTCCTTTGAGCTAGATGCAATGTTTCTTTCTAGGGGTTGGCCCTTAGCGGTTGCTAAATCAGGAGCACTTGATTGCTCTCTTAGCAAGGATATTGACATAGGAGCTTTCGCTTTCAACTCTCTTTGTTGCTCCGCCTTGCATAAGCTTTCGACTTCCTTTTCCCTTGCTGCAAGGATATATCTCTCAACCTCTTGCACTTTGGCAAGGCTTCTACCATCGGGTAATATGACCTCGGAGGGAAATAACTCTGAAGAGTCAGGAGGTGCAGTTAATGAAGTATTCACGTGCACATTCACTAACGGTATAGGGTCTATGTTTGTCACGAATGGAGAATTTACTTCCCCACCCCCGTCATTTACATCATTAGCTCCATGTTTGGAGCGACTGGCTCTACTAAAGTTTTCCTTCAGGCCGCTAAGCACACTCGGCCCGGACCGAGGACCCATGGCATGCATGTCTTGGCTCGAGCTATCGGGATTAGGCATTGGGAAACCCTCCATGACGTCGTAGTCAGAGGAAGAGTCACTAACCGCTATGTTCGGGTCTTTGTTTGTACTACCTTGGGTCCCCGCCTAGGGCCCGGAACCTAAAGTAGGTGGATATTGAGAACTCGTGTAAGTCGAAATTCTCTCTAGTTGCTCCATCTCTAGCACACGACCAGAGCACAGATGCATGTGCCTTTCGCACCATACAAGCGACGGCGAATTACCTCGAAGGTTAACCACTTACCTTTTTTAAGCGTCCGTTTTTACTCGTGTTTTTTACGTTTTAAATGTTTTTTTTATAATGTTTTTTAATGTTTGATTTTTTTTATTAAAGTGTGTGATAGCTCCAAATGAGCGTATCACTTAGAGGGTCGCTGTGTGCTTTACAACACAATTTTCGGGCATCTGACGTTCCGTTGGTCCTCAAAAAATCGATTTTTAGCTACGTGTGAAGCTAAAATTCATTTTTTTCAAAAGGCGACTAAAGCCTAGGCCTGAGTGTGAGCTTGGGCTTGGGTCTGGGCTTGGGTCAAGGAGATATTCCCGATCCTGGTCCTACCTTAAAAAAATTCTTTTTCTTTTAATTCTTTTTTTTATTTTTTATTTTTTTAAAAGGATAAGGTCGTCGCGGCCTGTGCGAGAGCACACACACACTCTATCTACCTACTTCTAACTAATACACCTACTCTTACACACTAACACACTCTATTAACTCTCACTAATCTACTTCCTACTTACTGTACACAGAAAACTAACTACCTTAATACACACAAAATAAACACAGTACCTTTGAAATCTCCATTAACAAAGAAAACTAACTACCTTAATACACAGAGAATAAACACAGTACCTTTGAAAACTCCATTACAAAAAAAACACACACTATAACACCAAATCCCTCTTCTCAACACACACACACTCCTTCCCTACCTTTCCTATAATTGAAATTGCACCACGGAGAAGCACAGAGTGCTACTCCAGCTTAATGTATGGCATTCCCCGGCAACGGTGCCAAAAATGTGCGCTTATGTCGCACGTGTCAATGCAAGGAACGTGCTAATACACCATGTGCGAGCCACAAATGGCTCCAAGCACACAACAAGCCTAAACTAGTAAGCTCAAAGAAGGCGATGGTGTGTCACTCACCGCTCTACGCTTCCTTCATGGAGGATTCCTCGCCGCGAAGAAGAAGGAGTCTCCGCTTCGCCATGCTCAACCGCTTTGTCGCCGCCGTGCCATCGTCGCAATGCTCGATCGCACTCTCTCTCTCTCTCTCTCTCTCTCACGCATACACACACACACACAAGGAGATGAAGAAGAAGAAGATGGAGATGGAGCAAGAGCACTCTTCTATTGCACAAATGAGAGAATGAGTGAATTTTAGGTTTAGTTGACTTTATATGAGCTTACCCCATTCACACTTGGGCGCCCATGCTTAGCCAACTAATCCCTTGAATGTTCCAGTTAGAGTGCGCCTCTCATCGACGATCACTCTTACCCTTTTCCTATTGCACCGACAAGCCCGGTACCTGACTCTACCAAATAAATAATACAATGTCCGCCGTAGGTTACAATGTCCGTCTCGTAGGTGATAGGGTGTCCGTGAGCCGTGAGGGTTAATAGGGTGAGAGGGCATCCCTGTTTAATTGACCTTTTGAACTCAAGAGAGCCAACAATTCTATCGTTGAATAAGAGCTCTGACTGGCTTCCATCCCCCATTACGCGAACCATCCTACAGAGGTGCGGCCCAAATCCAAGAGCTTCCTTGACGGATTCTATATATGTCCATGTTTTTCTGTCATAGGCCTTGTCCAGGTCCACAACTATAGCAGAATGCACTTCTGCTTTGTGAAAACTGCGTATTCTATGCCCACCATTGCTGCCAAGATGTTATCGTAGATGGATCTTCCTATAATGAAACCATGTTGATGGGGGGAGATGATCTTGGTTAGTAAGGGGGCTAGTCTAAGGGCCACTGCTTTAGCTATAATTTTGTAGGCCACCGACATCATTGTTATAGGGCACCAATGTTTCAGTTTAGAGCAATAGATATTTTGGGATGGGCTTGATAAGCCCTCTCTTCACACTTGCATCCAACGACCCTTCGACCATGGATTTATTGGCAAACCTTGTGATTGGGGCCTTGAGATCATCCCAAAATTCTCTATAGAATTCCACCATCATGTTGAGATGTCGAGCTCTACACCTTGAGCTGGCATCCACTATGGGTCTTGGCCGCTTACGGCATTTACTCACTGGTGCGTTAGGTGACCGACACGGAGGATCTCTGCCAGTGATTCTACAGCTGGACTACACTTATAGTGTCAGCCTAGTACGCTTCTAGCGAGTTCACACTTAGTGACCGCATGTACATATGTGCTACTTTTCAGCTTTAGCACTTAGTCATTTTGTACTCTCTTTTCTGTGAAGAAGAAGAAGAAGCTTTCCATCTCTGTGTGCTTTGTGCTTGTCTTGTGTAGCTCTCTTGCATCCTCATTCTTTACATGGTATCAGAGCCTGGTGCAGGCAAGAGAGGCTAAGAGAGCAAGAGAATCACAATCCCTTCGTTCGCAATCCACGACCAAATGCAAGTTTCTGAACAGGTCTCCAAAGTGCACAAGTTTTTGTTTTTCGCACAAGTTTCTGAACAGGTCTCCAAAGTGCAGTATACAGAGATTTACTGTACAAGTACAGTGGTTGTATGTACGCTTGATTGTGGACACTCGTTGAGTGTAGAAAGTGTTATAGGTACCACGATAGCAGGTTCAACAGATTTGCAGGTTTTTGCAGATTGCAGCTATTTTGTCTTAGTGCTTCAAGATGTCTGACGGTTTCAGTCAGATTGTTACTGAGAAGCTTGAGAAAAATAACTACCCTGCATGGAAGTTCAGAATAACAAATTTTCTAAAAGGAAAAGGTTATTGGGACTATGTAGAAGGAGACAATGAAAAGGAACCAGAGATTCCCTGTAGAGTGCGCAGGTGATGGAGAAGGTAGAAAAGAAGACTACACACACACACAAACACAAATCGAGACACACACACACAATCGTTACCCTGTAGCAGCCATTCAACGAGCTGCACTTCTCTTCATCTTCTTTGAACTATTATCCAAAGTATATTTACAACATAGTATAGTCAGTGTCCAGCCGCCCATAGCACACTGGGCATATTCTTTAACATCATATTCTTTAACACTCCCCCTCAAGCTCAGAGTGAGCTTGCATATGATGGATTCCCAATGCTTCACGAAAGTAGCAAAACTTCTCCTTTCCAAGAGCTTTTGTGAATATATCCGCAACTTGATCATTTGTCTTCACATACACCAAATCAATCTCATTTGCCAAAACTTTTTCTCTAATGAAGTGATAATGTACCTCAATGTGTTTAGTGCGAGCATGGTAGACTGGATTCTTTGCCAACATGATGCTGCTAATATTGTCACAATATATAATGACACTGTCAAGATAGTCAAAACCAAATTCTACCATAAGTACTCTCAACCATGACTCTTCACATGCTGCCAAAGCTGCTCCACGATATTCAGCTTCTGTACTTGATAATGCTACAGTTGATTGCTTCTTGCTACTCCAACTTATCATACCATTGCCAATGGAAAATGCATAACCACTTGTAGATCTTCTATCCATAAAATCTCCTGCCCAATCTGCATCTGTGTAACCATAAAGACAAAGCTTCCCATTCTTTTCATAAAACATTCCATAACTGACAGTGGCTTTCACATATCTCATAATCCGTCTCACTGCATCAAGATGACTTTTACATGGCTTTTGCATGAATTGACTCACAACACCCACTGCATAACTCAAATCTGGCCTTGTTATTGTCAAGTAAATAAGGCTTCCAACCATCTTGCGATACATAGTGACATCCTCAATGTAATGTCCATCATCAAACAACTTCACATTTTGATCAAGAGGTGTATCAACCGGTTTGCATGCTGTCATTCCATACTTCTCAAGCATATCCAATGCATATTGTCTTTGTATCATCCAAATTCCTGATAAAGTATTGACAATTTCAATTCCCAAGAAATATCTCAACTCACCAAGGTCCTTCATGTTGAATTCTCTCAACAAACTCTTCTTGACATGCAAAATTTGCTCAGCATGACTTCCAGTGAGAATCAAGTCATCAACATAGATAACAATAACGACGATCTCTCCGTCAACATGCTTCAAAAATAATGAGTGATCAGCAATAGATTGTTTAAATCCAATCTTCTTCAAGAATCTGGTTATCTTTTCACACCAAGCTCTAGATGCTTGCTTCAAACCATATAATGCTTTCTTCAACTTACACACATAATATGGGAACTCTGGATGTTGATAACCCTCTGGCTGTATCATATAAACTTCTTCTTCCAAGTCACCATTCAAGAATGCATTATCTACATCCATTTGCCGTAACTTCCAACCGAACATACTTGCCATTGCTATCACCAATCTGACTGTTGTCATCTTTGCAACTGGACTAAATGTCTCATCATAATCAAGACCTTTTGTTTGCGCATAACCTTTAGCAACAAGCCTCGCTTTGTATCTTTCCACACTACCATCTGACTTGCACTTGACTTTGTATACCCATTTTGAACCAATTGCTTTCTTTCCACTTGGCAAGCGAACCAAATCCCAAGTGTCATTCTTCACAAGAGCATCCATCTCATCATCCATAGCTGACTCCCATTCTGATTTTCCAATTGCCTCTTGAAAACATGTAGGCTCTTTATGTTGCACACGTGAAACCATGTATGCATAATGTGTACGCATGTAACCATTGTATGTCAATCTATCAACTGGATAACGCACCCTCTCTGATCTTCTCAATTGTGGTGCACTCTTCTCTTCAACTCTTGCATATGGGGGTACATATTTCTCAATATGCTTACTTCCAGGTGTCCTCAAATGTGGTAAATCATGCTCTTCATCGAGGCTTTCATCTCCAGAACTCTCTTCAACCACTTTCTTCTTGCCTTTCTCGTCTTGCTTCTTATCTCGCAAACGACCACTCCATGGGTTGACACTTCCTGTACTCTCCTCCGCCATATGTGGTCCTGAAATAGTTCTTGTTGATGGTCCTGGCTTATCAACAACATGACGCACATTCTCTTGCTCTTCATACTCATCTTCTATCATCACTGGCTTTGGTTTATACCATGGTTCATGCTCACAAAATCTGACATCTCTACTGACATAAACTTGTCTTGTCGTAGGATCATAGCACTTGTAACCTTTCTTTTCAACTGGATAGCCCAAGAATATACACTTCACTGCCTTTGGCTCCATCTTCTTTCTTGCTTCATTTGGTACATGAACATAGCAAACACATCCAAAAACTTTCATGTAGGAAACTGTTGGCTTGATCCCATAAAGTCTCTCATAAGGTGAAATTTCATGAATGGCAGCTGTTGGTGTTCGATTCATAATGTGTACTGCTGTATGAACTGCTTCAGCCCAATATGTTAATGGCATATTCATCTCATTCATCATGGCTCTTGCAATCTCTGCTATGACTCTATTCTTTCTCTCAGCAACTCCATTTTGTTGTGGTGTGTATCTGCAAGTAATCTGTCTTCGTATGCCTTGTTCACGTAAGTAATCATCAAAACTGTGTGACATGTACTCTCCCCCTCCATCTGTACGTAGGCATTTAATTTGACAACCATTCTCTTTCTCAACCATAACTTTGAACTCCAAAAATACCTCAAATGCCTCTGACTTTGCCTTTAGAAAGTAAACCCATGTCATTCTGCTGTAATCATCCGTAAATGTGATAAAATATCGACAACCATTTGGTGTAGCATGATCACAAGGTCCCCAAATATCTGAATGAACAATTTCCAAAGGACTCTGGCTAATTCTCCCCCTCTTTGGAAATGGTAAACGAGATTGCTTTCCAAATTGACAAGCTTCACAAACATGATCAAAATTCAATCTGCCAAACTTTGGTAATCCACGTACAATTTGATTTGATTGCATATGCTTTAATCTTCTAAAATTGACATGACCGATTCTCTTATGCCATAAATTTGCCCAATCATCTTGAGTGGCTGATTTGTTTGCATACATACCACTGTGTAAACATGGATCTCCAGCTTCCAATGAGAACAAGCGGCCTTTCTTTCTTCCACGTGCCAATATCTTGCCTGGTTTGCCGTTGTGAAACTCCTCTATGAAGCAGCCATAACGATTAAAACGGACTTGCAACCCTTGATCTGTCATCTGTCCAACTGATGCTAAATTCTTTGTGATTGAAGGCACATATAGAACATCTCCCAATGTGTTGTATGTCCCGTCTTTTTCTAGCAATGGAACTGAACCAACATGTGTAATCCGATGCATAGTATCATCACCTGTAGCGACAAACTCATCCTCTTCTAACTTCTCTTTTCTGTCAAACCATTCACCATGATATGTCATATGATTTGTGGCACCACTATCTAAATACCAATCATCTGTATGATGTGGCTCCACCATGCTTCCAACAACATGCTCCATAGGAAATAAATGTCCACTCGACCTATTGTCATATATATTTTGATCATGAGGATTGTATCCAGCAAAGTTTCCTCCATGTCTGCCATAACCTCGGCCTCTTCCACCACGATCACGATTTTGATTTAGCCTTGTGTAACATTCTCTTTCAAAGTGACCATAAATGCCACATCTGTTACAATATCCATCTCTTTGAGGATGTACAAATCGTCCACCTCCACGTCCACGAGTTCGGGCTCTCCCCCTGCCTCTTTGGCTATAATCGTTGTAACTTTGACTTTGTTGGTTTTGCCATTGACCTCTTCCAACATTGTTTCCACGACCATAGTTTCCTCTTCCACCTCTATTGTTTCCACGACCTCTAGAGTAAAAAACCTGATCTCTGGAATTGTTATTTGATGTAGAAGGACCTGACTTTCCTAACTTCACCTCTTCTTGCAAACAAAGGTTTACTAACTCTTCAAAATCAGGCATGTGTCCTCGAACAGATATAGATGTATCCAATGACTTGTATTCCGGTCCCAAACCATTCAATGTCACTGAAACTAAGTCATCATCTGGAACTTCAACATTAATGCTCGCAAGATCTTCCTGTATTTGCTTTATCTCTGTCACATAATCTGATATGGATCTATTTCCTCGCCATACACAATGTAACCTTTGCTTCAAGTGAACTTTTCGTGGTTCTGTATTGGAGCTGTTCATTCTTGCTAGTATCTCCCATGCTTCCTTTGGAGATTGAGCCTTCTTCACATGTGGTATAAAGAAGTCACTAATGCATAGTGAAATCCAATGCATCACTTTCCTTGAATTCTCGATCCACTTCTTGTAAGCTTCTACTCCTGCTTGCCATGTTTTATGTGCTTCAACATTCTCTCTATTTGGTTCCAAACCAACCTCTGGACACTCTTGTTCACCTGTAACATAATCCCATAAACCTTTGCCCATGATAAAGTTCTCCATCCTGTAAGACCATATGCTGTAGTTCTCTCTGGTTAGCTTCTCTCCAACAATCTGTGTGACTTGAGTTGAACTTTCTGCCATCTTCACTCTCTCAATTTCTTTCAAAGGATTTTGACAAAATTTCGGCAGAGTTTCGTTTGTATTTGGACAATATCTCAAGTGACAATCTCAACCAAAGTACTCATAAACACTGACATAAAATCTCTCACTGCCAAGGGAAAATCCACTGACTCACTTTGCCACAGACTGACTCAGTACTATGCATAAATACTCTAAAACAATGTCCACATGGACCTGTATGCAAATGCAATCCATACGCTGTCCTGTACCACATATCCATACATCCACCTTCTTCCCATAGTCGTAAACGACGTATGAGGTCTTTCGCGGGGCCAGTCGGGGGTTCGCTCCAGTACCTAATCCACCTTGCCAAGGTACCAAAGCTCCCAAGGCAAGGCTTCAAAAAACCTCACTCGACCCTCACAAAGGCTGCAGTTTTCCAAAATACATTGACCGCATATCCATACATAACCACAAAGTACTCAATCTGACAATATAACCGCCTCAACTTCTTCCCACAACCTTTCTTACATAGGCGGCTGTCCATAACGGACCCACAACAACCAAACATAATCTTCGATAACACAATGTCATGATGCAAAAGCTCTATGTCGCTCTCCAAAACCTGTGTAAATGCTGAATTCTTCACCTGTAACCTGTAAATCTACTGCCGAGTGCAAAACTCGACATCTCTTATGCTTGTGTGAACTTGCTGTTTGCTGCAGAAAATTACAGATTTTGGCAAATCTGAGTATGCCAATGCGTCCGGAACGCCCAAAAACATAAAGATAGACTCCTGGATCACTGTATTCCGAGTTCGGGTGAGGGAGTTATGACCAAAAAACCTCTCTTTTTTGCTGTTTTCCGGAGCTGCGGAAACCTGTGTATTGACTGTAGCTCCTCAAACTGAGCTCTGATACCACTTTGTAGAGTGCGCAGGTGATGGAGAAGGTAGAAAAGAAGACTACACACACACACAAACACAAATCGAGACACACACACACAATCGTTACCCTGTAGCAGCCATTCAACGAGCTGCACTTCTCTTCATCTTCTTTGAACTATTATCCAAAGTATATTTACAACATAGTATAGTCAGTGTCCAGCCGCCCATAGCACACTGGGCATATTCTTTAACATCATATTCTTTAACATTCCCGAGGCAAATGCTACAGCAGAACAAAGGAAATCTTTGAGGGACTGGCAACAAGGCCAGAGCAAAGTGATGTATTGGATTTCTATGAGCATCACAGATGGCATGATGGGCTATCTACAGGATGTTGAAACCCCCGCCATTGCATGGAGAAACTTAGGCAGAGTGTTCGAGGTGAACACCAAGGCCAGGAAGCTTCAAGTAAAGTCGGAGCTAAATCAGGTTAAGAGGAACAACCTCTCAATCAATGATTATGCCTTGAAGATCAAGAGTATCATTGAGGCTCTTGGATCTATTAAAGTCTCAATGGAAGACGATGACATTGTCCGTGCATGCTTGGATGGTCTAGGAGATGAGTATGTACATTTTAGGTCTTCCATGAATACAAGAGACGACATCCCCGTGTTCCAAGATTTGATTTCTATGCTTATTCTTGAGGAGAAGAACCTTGACACATCTTCTTCTCATGGCAGAAATAATTCTAAACAGGCCTTCTATTCTAACTCCAATAGAGGTAGAGGTAGAGGTCGTGGTCGAGGCCCAAGGGGTTGCAGGGGCCAATTTCTGGAACGTCAATCAAATCATAACAATACAAGTGGCAGGGGAAACCAGTCTCAAGGTAGGGGGAGTCAAAGAGGTCGTGGTGCAGGATCAAGCAGGCAGCAACATACTCCAGATAGCAGAGAATGTTGGACTTGTGGTGAAAGAGGTCACATGTCACGTGACTGTCCAAAGGGAAAAGCAAGTGGAAAGAGAGAACAGGGCAACTATGCATCTACTAGCAGAGATGCAGATGACAGCAAAAACAAGCGCATGTTTGTTATGCAGCATGTAATGAATACAATGACTGCAGAGAATTCCACCCAAGATGATGTTTGGTATGTGGATTCAGGTGCTTCTAATCACATGACGTCTCGTGGAGAGTGGTTTAGAGATATGCGCAAACCAGATGTGTCAGGCTATATGCAGACAGGAGATGACACAGCTCACCCCATTGCTCATGTAGGGGACATACCTCTAAATACGAAGAGTGGGAAATCAAAGTACTTAGCAGATGTACTTCATGTCCCAAACATTACAAAGAATCTTGTTTCTGTTGGACAAATGGTTGAGCAGGGTTTGCAAGTTCGCTTCAATCCAAATGGCTGTTATGTAGAAGATTTCCAAAATGGCTGTAAGCTGATCACAGAGGGCAAATGTGTGGACAGAATGTTTACACTGAATGTAGACATGCCTGAGGTAAAAGCTGCATTATTTGCACAGGGCACAGGTGTTGTGGCTGATGTTGACATTTGGCACAAACGCATTGGCCATGTCAATGAGCAGAGATTGCGCAGCATGCAATCAAAACAGATTGTAAAAGGTTTGCCCAAATTCAAGGTGGATGGTATGCATAAAGTGTGTGCAGCATGCCAGTTTGGAAAATTAAACAGTCAAAGGGCTCATTTCCACATGAGTGCAATGTATGTAAAAAGCCACTTGAGGTGGTGCACAAAGATGTTTGGGGTCCAACCGATACTGCAAGTATACATGGTTGCAGGTATTATGTCTCTTTCATTGATGACCATACAAGGAAAGTATGGGTCTACTTCATGCGTAACAAAAGTGAAGTGTTTGGTCACTTTCAAGACTTCAAAGTCATGAAAGGAGACAGATATGCAAATCAAGACATTGAGGTCAGATGGAGGGGGAGATTACTTCTCCAATGATTTTTCAGATTTTTTGCAAATGCATGGTATACGCAGGCAGTTTACATGCAGATATACTCCACAACAGAATGGGGTCGCAGAAAGGAAAAACAAGCACATTGCAGAGGTTGCACGTGCATTGATGAATGAGAAGAACATGCCTCATCATTTCTGGGCTGAAGCCGTAAATACAACTGTGTACATTATGAACAGGACACCTACAGCTGCGGTGCATGATGTAACACCTGAGGAAAAGTTTACAGGTACAAAGCCTGATTTGGCACACTAGAAAGTGTTTGGCTGCATAGCTTACGTGCATGTACCAGATGAGTTGCGTAGGAAATTGGATCCTAAATCAGAGAAATGTATTCTTGTGGGATATTCCCTTGAACAAAAGGGGTACAGATGCTACAATCCTACTACACGAGAATTACGAGTGATCAGAGATGTAGTCTTTGATGAGATGAGCAGCTGGTACAGTAATGCACATGGCACTATTGGGGCTGATGTAAAAGATGATGTGGTTGTACAAAATGTGAGGCCACAGTCACAGGTTTTGAGTGGACTACAAGAGTCCTCTTCTCGTGGCTCTGTTGAGAAACCATGGAATGGTAGACTACGTACGCAGGTTACTCCACCAACATGTAGAGGGAATGTATCACGGAAAGGAAAAGAAAAGGTTGATGAACCTCCCTTTATGGCTGATGCATCATCAGGTTTTTCACATGTAGACATGGATTCAGATGGTTTTGAACAAAGTCTTGATGAGGAATTTGGAATCCCGGCTGTCAGGACACCTGGTGTAAGGAAAGTACAAGAAGATGCTAGAGGGCAAAGGAGTGACCCAGGACCGCGCAGATCTAATAGAGTCAGAAATCCAGTTCAGAAATTGACTTATGATGGGTATCTAGCGCATCACCAAGCCTACATGGCTAAGGTGATACAGGATGTGGAGCCCACATGTTTTCAGGATGCAGTTGGAAATGTGCATTGGGATGATGCAATGAATGAAGAGATGGCTACATTGGAAGTAAATGACACATGGGAGTTGGTGCCATTGCCAAGTGGCAAGAAAGCTATTGGCTGTAAATGGGTGTATAAAACCAAGCATAAGGACATTGAGCGTCACAAGGCAAGGCTGGTCGCAAAGGGTTATGCACAGACGTATGGCATAGACTATGAGGAGACCTTTGCTCCAGTGGCAAAGATGATGACTGTGAGAGCTGTCATAGCAGTGGCTGCATCTAGAGGATGGATTATGCACCAAATGGATGTAAAGAATGCCTTCTTGAATGGTGAGTTGCAAGAGGAAGTGTATATGGATCAGCCACCTGGTTATGTCGATCCAGGTTACCCAGATTATGTATGCAGACTTCTCAAATTTTGTATGGTTTGAAGCAGGGCTCTAGAGCATGGTATGACAGGATTGCCAAGTATCTTGTCAGTATTGGTTTTAGGAGAGCTCATGTTGATCATTCACTCTATGTACGTGAGAGTGATGTGGGGATTATGGTCATTACCATATATGTAGATGACCTTATTATTGTTGGTGACAATGCTATGGAGATTGACCATGTGAAGGGTCTTCTCAAACAGGAGTTTGAAATGAAAGATTTAGGCGAGTTGCGCTACTTTCTTAGCATTGAGGTGATCAGGACTCCAGAGGGTGTATGGCTATCACAGAGACAGTATGCTTTGGACATGTTGTCAAAGTATGGTATGGTTGATTGTAAGCCAATTTCTATTCCCTTGGATGTGAATGCAAAGCTGAGTGCAGAGAAGGGTGATGTTGTTGAGGATGTCAACATGTACAGGAAGATTGTGGGTAGTCTAATCTACTTGACTATCACGAGGCCAGACTTGAGCTACACAGTAGGCTTGGAGAGTCAGTTCATGTAGCTTCCGAGGAAGCCACATTTGGATGGAGTACGACGCACACTTAGGTATGTGCAAGGTACTCTTGACTACGCATTGTTCTATGCAGCAGATGCACCATTAGCATTGTATGGGTATACAGATGCAGATTGGGCAGGTAGCATTGTTGATAGGAGATCTACGAGTGGCTTCATGTTCTCTTTTGGGAGTGCTGTTGTTACTTGGAGCAGCAAAAAGCAGCCTACGGTTGCTTTATTGAGCACAGAGGCCGAGTACAGAGGTGCAACAGTTGCGGCGTGCGAGGTAGCTTGGCTACGCACATTACTTGAGGACTTGGGAGTGCAGGTGGAGCAGCAGATTTTCATCCATTGTGACAACCTCAACAGCATGCAGTTGGCTAGGAACCCAGTGTTCCATGCCAGGACCAAACACATAGAGGTCCATTACCACTACGTTCGAGAGCGAGTGTTGGCGGGCGACATCGACTTGGTCTACGTCAGCACAGAGGAGCAGATAGAGGATATCTTTACCAAGGCCCTCAGAGCTGAGAAGCTTCGACGTTTCCGGACTATGCTTGGACTCTGCAACATGCAGAGCTCGAGGGGGAGTGTTGAGATGTCGAGCTCTACACCTTGAGCTGGCATCCACTACGGGTCTTGGCTGCTTACGGCATTTACTCACTGGCGCGTTAGGTGACCGACACGGAGGATCTCTGCCAGTGATTCTACAGCTGGACTACACTTATAGTGTCAGCCTAGTACGCTTCTAGCGAGTTCATACTTAGTGACCGCATGTACATATGTGCTACTTTTCAGCTTTAGCACTTAGTCATTTTGTACTCTCTTTTCTGTGAAGAAGAAGAAGAAGCTTTCCATCTCTGTGTGCTTTGTGCTTGTCTTGTGTAGCTCTCTTGCATCCTCATTCTTTACACATCATGCCATCCCAACCAGGGGACTTTTCTTTTCCAAGGGCTTGCAATGCTAGTGCACATTCGTCTTCGGAAAATGCCCGTTCCAAGTTATCAGCTTCTAAGTGGGGAAGTTCCTTATTCACGCTCTGAAGCAAGGTCCCTCTGGCTTCTTCCACCTCTTGTGAGACTGGGTCTCCGGCCGTCCAATGATTTGACTGAGATAGCTCAGCATCAGACCATCCATTTCATCCTAGTTATGAACTACTGTCCCTTTCTCATCATCGAGCGAGCGGACATGACCCCGGCTCTTCGTAATTTTTAAAGCCCTAGAAAATTGAGTTTAATTGGAGGCTTCCAATAGCAAAAAAGTCTCCCTAGAGAGAAGTCTAGCCTTTTTGATATCTTCTAACTGCTCATTAGCAAGGTTTGATTTGGCTTCAAGCCATCGTTTGTGTTCGACCTCAGTAGAATGCCCATTGGCTTTTATAGCGGTAAGCAATTGTACCTCCGCTCTAAGATGCAAAAGGTGATCCTCCCTAGCTTTCTTGATTCGGGGGCCCGAGGTTTTGATCGGTTTTTGGATGCTCCGATAAAAGAGGTCCACGCATTGTGTTTGTTGACGTCGACATCTATTTTTAGCTTACCCAGTGCTTTCTTGGTTAGATTCCTGAAAAGAGGGTCATTGAATAGGTGTGCCCCTGTTACAAATAGTTATTTTTTTACCTGTTGGGGCTTGCTCCTCCTCTTTATTCCTCTTAAAATGTATGTGAAGAGGAATGTGATCCAAGAGGATTGTTGTTGGGACTACCTTCATTTCCATCAACGTTGATATCCAGTCAGCTTGGTGCGAGCAATAGCATCTGTCCACCAGTGTGGAGGCAGTGCGGGCGTACTGAAGGCTTGTGTAGGTGAACCCAAGCGTGTTGTTCCATGGGCCAACTTTCCATAAGTCTATCATTGCCATTTAGACCTTTCTGAGCCAGCCAACACACTGGAGGATCCTATTCTATCCCTGCTCTTTTCTACCATATTAAAGTCGCCAACCAACAACCACTCCCCTTCAATAGGGGTATCTCTAAGATTCATCCATAGTTTAGCCCTACTTTTGCATTGCAAGGGCCGTACACATTCACAATGGTGAGGAGATGCCCTTCCCATCTGATTCTAATCCCCAGGATTCTGCCGGATGGGTGGTTAAGAACCAACTTCGGCTCCAATTCTCTGTCCACAATGTTGAGGACGCCGCCGAAGCCGTTATTCCCTTCTCCATAGAATATCAGTTTCTTTCCTAGCCCCTGTTTTCTCTTGCTATGGGCAGGTGGTGTTCCTGGATAGCCCAGAAGTTGACTATCTTCTCCTTTTTTATTTCCTCCCAGAATAGGGTAACTCTTCTTACGGGTTTTCAACCCCTTTACATTCCAAGATTGGATAGTGAGAGACTCCATCATTATTACAGGGTTCATTGGGATAGAGGAACGAATTCTTCAGCATCCGAATCATTCCCCTCCCCCCCCTTCTCCTTGGTCTCAAGAGAATCCGGGAGTTCCAAGTCAGAGGATTTCTTGTCTTGTAGTGCTGCAAATGGATTGTGCAGAGGGACAATGAACCCCCCTCCTTTCAAAGGGGTGGAGGATGAATTAGATCCTTTCACCTCTAGTGTTCTGATGACTTGCAGCACTTTGGAGTCTCTTGCCACTGCCTTCACTCTTTTGGCTCTTATCAGACCAGGGACCTGGACAACCGTCGTCGTTGTCACTGTCATAAATTTCAAGGTAGTTGCGGGAGTAATGATCCTATTATTATTTCATGTACCTTCAGAAGCTCGTTGTATGGGAATCGATTCCTCCACAATCTTTTCCGGAATCTTCGTATCCATTTTCTCACAAACCATCCCTCCTTCATCCTTTCTTGCATTTTGGAAGTCTTAATGGGCTTAACCTTAGGGTCTTTGAAGCCCATTGTTGCACATTTTCCTTTTTAGATGGCCCCCCTTTGGATCCCTATTTTCCCTCCTTTGGATCCCTACTTTGGCCGATCTGCCAGCATAACCAATATTCTAGCTCTTTGTCCCCTGGTACTTTCCCATATTAAATGATTAGTTTAACATGAGAAAATCATTTATGAGAATTATATATTAGTTATTATGACATTACCTCTCTCTTGAAATCATAGTCGTCCTCCACTATGGGGTAGAGAAGATAAAGCCTATTCATTAGTCCTGTTTCTAGCGGGTGGAAGATCCCTATCTTATCCTACGACATTGTTTCAAAATGGATGGCTAGTCCATTTGGCGCTTGAGAGCCTAAGCTTCCGCAAGCATGTCTGCACATCAGTCCTATCCATCTTCCATAGTAGTGTGACAAGCTCTACTTGGTGTTTGGGAGACGTCATCTCCGCAAACTTGATTCTAAGCATGCATACTACTTAGCATTTGTGCACAATAAAGAAAAAGAGAGTCTTATAAGACAAAATCTCTAGGGAAGCATTGTAAGCATTGACAAGGTTTAGGTTATCCTTTAATTGGATGACTTGCATCCATCTAGCATCTTCACAAGGATAATTCTTAAACTTAATAAGATACCGTTGGATAGTCTTACCGCCTCTTAATACCTTGTCTTCATGTCAGAGAATGGACTCGGGCTGCAGCACTTCTTCTTGGTCCTCGATCTCCGATGGATCTTCAATAGTTGGTTCTTGAGGTGGCTTTCATTTATAAGGCTTTAGTAGGATCACATGAAAAGCATTGTGTATGAGCCAATGGTTGGGCAACTTGAGTTGATAGGCGATGCATCTCATTGATTGGTCTAAGAATCTGGAAGGGACCATAGTACCTTTTTGCTAACTTAGCATAGTACTTTTGGTGTCCCGTAGGATTCTTGCCTATGGTGTGCCTTAATCTAGCCTTAGGAAATTTAAGTAAGACCCAATCATTTTCTGTAAAGGCTTGGGCTCTTCTATGCTTACGAGTAGCAGCCTTTTGCCTTTGTTGTGAGATAGAGATAGCATCTTTAATCTTTTGAAACGATCCTTGTAGGTCTCGGCTATACTCATCTGTGACGACGAAGATCTTCCCCTGTACTTTAAGTAGCAGGGGACTTTTGGATCTTCCCTCAATTACCTTGAGAGGTGATTTTCCCGTGGAAGTATGTGCAGTGTTATTGTAGGCATACTCCACTAAGGGTAAGTACTTCTCCCATTGGCACCTTTTATCTACTATCATTACATAGGCTTTTAGTAGATCAAGAATTGCTAGGTTAGCTATTTCACTTTGGCCATTCGTTTGCGGGTAATAGGCCGAAGAGAAATTTAGCCTTGTCCCTAAATTCTCAAAGAGACCCTTCCAAAAATTACTAGTCATTCTAGGATCTCTATTCGACACTATGAACATTGGCAAGCCATGGTACTTGAAGATTTGTGATATGAAGAGGGTTGCCATTTGATGGGCTTTGATAGTCTTTTTGACAGGTATACAATGAGCTTGTTTATTGAACCTGCCATGACTATCTTCCATAGTCCTGTATTCCCATAGATAGACTTGGGAAATCCAAAGATAAAATCCATGGATATGCTCTCCCATGGAAAATTAGGGATTGGCAAAGGTTGATTCAATCTAGGTTGCTTCCCTCTATTAAACTTCGTCTTTTGGCATACCACACTTTTAGAAACATACTCTTGTCTGTTTTCTTTCATGGTAGGCCAATAGAAATATGTTTCAATCCCTTTTAGGGTAGACTGAATCCCTCTATGCCCCGCATAAGGAGGAGCATGAGATTCATACATTACTTTCTCACATAGTGAGTTAGTAACGCATAGTCTATTGCCATAGAGAAAATAACCATCTTTAAAAGTAAATGTTTCCTCTTTCTTCCCTATTGCAAGGGCTGAAATCACATCTTTAAAATCGGAATCAATAGCTTACTCATCTATCATATAAGATAGATCATTGTGAGTTGCTATGGAAACCGCATTCACTCTCAGCCATCTTGAGAGTGCATCGGCTACCTGATTATGCTTGCCAACAATGTGAGCAATATGAAAATGAAATTGTGAAAGTAAATTTGTCCACCTCATTTGTTTCTCGGAGAGCTTGGTCTGCATCATGAAGTACTTAAGGCTTTGGTGATCCGTCCGCATAATGAAAGGAGTCCCTAATAAATAGTGCTTCCATGAGTCTAAGGCATGTAGAACTGCGACGAGGAGTTCCTTTTCATATATGCCTAAAGCTTGCTTAACAGAACCGCACCTTTGACTTTCATAGGCTATGGTGTGCCCTTCTTGGAGAAAAACAGCTCCAAGGCAATTTCAAAAGCATTGTTCTCCTTGGCAGACCATGTATACCTAACGTTTTTCTTTGTTAGGTCATGTAATGGTCTTGCTATTAGTGAGAACTTTTCTATGAAGCGTCTATAGTATGCACACATACCTATAAATCTTTTTAGTTCATGGAGATTCCTTGGATTAGGCCATACTTTTATTATCTCAAGCTTTGATTGATCCATTTGGATGCCATCTTGAGAGATAATGTGACCTAAATATTGAATCTCTTGTAAGAAAAACTCACTTTTCTTTTGATTAATATAAAGTTTATTCTCTCATAGAACTTGAAATATTACCTGGAGGTGTTGCTTGTGTTTGTCTAGTGAATTAGAGTACATGATAATATCATCGAAGAACACTACAGTAAAGGTTCAATTAGGCCTGAATAGCTTCTCCATCAAGCGGTTGAATGTGGCTAGTGCATTGATCAAGCCAAAAGGCATGACAACGTATTCATAAAGACCAAACTTAGTGCGAAATGCGGTCTTTACAATGTCTTGATCAACTATCCTTATTTGATGGTAGACACTTTTTAGGTCAATTCTATTAAAGTAGGTTGATGGGAAAACAATTTTTGAAAGTGATCCTATTTAGTGCTGTATAGTCGACACACATACGATATGTGCCGTATTTCTTTTTCACTAATAGCACGAACGAACAAAATGGAGATGAGCTAGGCCTAACCATGCCCTTCTAAACTAACTCATGCACTTGCTGCATAATCTCCTCTTTTTAAGCTTGACGAACTTTATAAGGAGGTTTGTTAGGCGGTGAACTTCTTGGAAGAAGTTCAATTTCATGGTCATCATTGCCTCGTTTATGAGGTAATTCACAAGGGATGTCGTCAATAAAAACATTATGAAAGCCCTTGAGAAAATTGGATAACTCTAATTCTTTGTGTTTGTTTATATTTTCTTTTACTAAAGCATTAAATTCATTTCAAGAATCTTTAACAAAAATCATGTACACGGAAAGAGAGCTCTTTATTGACTTATTGAAAGCTTGCGTATGTACAATGGGTATGGTGTTACCCAAATCCTTAGCATCTATGTACATATATTTTTCCTAAACCTAAAGTAGATTATTCTTTCAGGGAATTTAACATTGGCATCCATGCAATCAAACCATGGTGCCCCTAGGATTACATCCGCGTGCTTGAGAGGAGATATAAAGAAGTCCTCTTTGTCCACATAGCTTTGTTGTTATTGGAATTTCCCTTAGGAGACTTTTGAAAATTGTCCTTCCCCTTAGGCTCAATGGAACCCTTGTTTTCCTGTGGGCTTAAGATTTCTCTTAGCCCCTGTTTGGAAATTTATTTGTGAAGCCACCATGGTATGGTGTATGACCGTAGATATGTTACGTGGCCTTTGGGAGTTAAGAGACTCCACCATTTCTTTAGTTAAGCTCACACAAAGTTGTTGTTTTTTCTCTCCAAAATCCATCTTTTTGAAAGCAGTGGCTTTGAGATGTACGTCCCAAAACTTGTCTACATATTTGTGAATGGATTTGTAGGGAGAGAGCTTCAAGCTTCACCATTCGGTGAGTACTTTGTCTTTGGCATCGATGGCCAAAAACTGCTTCATAATGGAAGCTCTTAATTCTTTCCATGTTTGTGGAGCTTCACCGTTTGCCCGTAGGCTAGACCACCATTGCCTAGCAGACTTTTGAAAGTGCATAGCTACATGGCGTAGCTTAGAGGACTCCATGAATCCCTCATCTCTAAATGCCGCATCGAATTTCTGGATGAAAGCCAAGAATTTGTTCGTAGCACCAAAGGTGCCATCATTGGTAAGGAAAGAGACGCTCTTTCCTCCCTCTCTGAACTTCTTGATCTTGGATGATCTCTTCCACGCAACATAGGATTTCATATGGCCTCTTCTTTTTGATGGTTCAAAAGTTGCACCATCGCTTTCTTCAGAATATGAAGAACTTGAGGAAGATGGAGAAGAGGGTGACCTCTTTCTCGCCTTTTTCTTGCCTTGGTCCTCCTTGTCTGCACCATCACTTTCTTCATAAGAGGAAGAGGATGAAGAAGATGGAGAAGAGGGTGACCTCTTTCTCACCTTTTTCTTCTCCTCTTATCTGTCAACCCTCTTTGAATTATGGTGTGGAGAGGTGTGTGATGGTCTTCTCCATTTAGGAGGTGATGGAGAGCGTTTTGCCCGCGTCGTCTCCGTGGAGCCATCTCCGTCGAGGTTGCAGGAAACTCACTTCTTTCTCGTTCCTTTGGTGGGGACTTTTGAGTTCTCCTTTGGGAAGGAGATGCATCACCAAGAAGCAAATTTTTGAGCCTTGCATATGGATCCTCTTCTTCTTCCGAATCGGAGAGAGATCTCCTTTGGAAGTCTCCCCAAGGAGGCTTCCTAGGTACTCTCTGGTCATGGTGGGGAGCTTGGAGGATCCCATGAGCACGAAGCTGTCGTTGCACTTCACTTTGGAGGGATGGATTGCCCATGGCTTGTTAAAGCGTAGAAACAAGGTAGTTAACAAGCATCGGGGCATCATTAGTAGCCTGCTCATTAGCAAAATCAAAGCTATCAGCATTAATTTCACTCTCTTTACTATTGTCAACCATTCTAACAATTTGTAGGTGTAATATTTTTAGGTGTACTTTGGCACTTCAAGCCCTAGTTGCTGGTCCTCTTTACACATTTAGAAAAGCACTCAAGATACTATACCCATGCATCGAATATCATTACTTCCAAGGAGTAGAAGAGAAGGTCTTTCAACACCAAAACAACATCGTCTCCTATCAAGCTTCTAATAGCTCAATAGTGGTTAAGCCGTAGGCAAGCCCCGTATGACTCCACTATTAAGACCATAGCTCTTGAAGGTGATGCCCCATTATTTGCATGAAGGCAAGTGCACTACAAGGCTAAAAAATCCCTATTCTACTTACTCAACTACAATTAATAACAACAACCATTTATAGCTAGGTTGAGGACCTCCCTTCTTGAGCAAGAAAAGAGAAACCTTGTGCTCTAATACCATTGTAGCATTTAATGGCCTAGTAACTTGTGTGTAGTGGAAAAAAGCATAGACATAGTGAGCATTTCATTAGAATAGATTCCTAATGAGCATAGCAAGAGTGCTTGGATGCAGAGAGCAACAAAAATCATAACACCTAGTTAGATAGGTATGAACAATACTTCAAAAGAGAGAGAAATTCAGCTATTGACAACATTTGAAGACCAGATTTACATGGAGACGTTCCCCCCTCCAAAAGGCTTTGTATTATAGGTTTCCCCCATCAAGGGAGACATTTTACAATACAATTATTTGTGTTCCTTCAATAACTATCTAGTGCAATGAAGATGGAAACTTCAAGCACTAAGCAAACACTAATAAAACACAAAATCAATTCTCTCACACTCTCAGACCCAAGACCTCACACACCTTTGAAGATGGTGAGAGTTAGTGGGGTATAAGAGTAGATTGAGAGGAAGGATTAGTCTTACAAGAAAGAAGTATCTCTCCTTACATAATCACTCATAATAGCTTAGCATAGGTTAGTAATTAGCATGGGAGAGTAGATGAGCATGCATTGAAGCTTGGCTCTTGGTTGGATTTGCATCACAAAGACAAGAGTTGTTGGTGTAGGCCTCCCTTCTCACAAGCTTGGAGTAGGTGATGAGATTTACATTAAAGCTTGAGAAGGAGAGAGAGAGAGAGAGAGAGAGAGAGAGAGAGAGAGAGAGAGAGAGAGAGAGTCTTCTTGTTTCACACATGAGATTGTGTGAGTGTGTGTGTGATAATGCCTTGCCAAAATCAGCCCCCTCTCTCTCTTGGTCGTCCCCTCTTGCAAATTAGTCATGTTGGCACTCCATTGGACCCTGTAAAGCTTAGCCAATCATAATTGAGAAGTAGCATGTGAGTGAGTGTGTGTGTTTCTCTTTCATCCCTTACTAAAAGGGCTCCCCCCCTCCTGTGTAGGAGCTTGCAAAGACTTTTTTGTACACTCAAAACATCCAATTTTCCCTAGGGTTGGACCATTGGACATAGCCTTTGAATTTTGGAACCTTAGCATTTTGGAAGTCTTAATGGGATGAACCTTAGGGTCTTTGAAGCCCATTGTTGTACATTGCTCTTTTGCAGATGGGCCCCCCTTTGGAACCCTTTTTTGCCTCCTTTGGATCCCTATTGTAGTCGGTCTGCCAGCTTAACCAATATTCTAGCCTTTCTTCCCCTGGTACTTCCCCATATTAAATGATCAATATAACATGAGAAAATTATTTAGGAGAATAAGATATTAGTTATTATGACAACTTTTAGGGACTCTTTGACAAAAATCATGTACGCAAAAACTAAGAAAATCAAGAGGATTTACAACTGGTATAGTACGACGAGACTCACTAGAATCTATATATATACATGCTTTTTTCCCTATAGGTGAAGTAGATTCTCCTTTTAGAGATCTTCATGTTGATAGCCATATGGTTAAACCATGCTGCCCCTAGGATAGCATCCTCATGTTGGAGAGGAGAGATGGAAAAATCTTCTTTGTTGACGTAGCTTTGGACATGAAGCCTCAATTTCCCAATCAAGGGAGTAACAGAGGCTTGCTATCCCTTGAAAGCTATATCGGCGGTTACAGTAACTCCCATCTCAAAAGCTTGAATGGCCAACTTGGTGGCCATCTCCGTTGATATGAAGTTGTGAGTAGATCCATGGTCAAACAGGATGAAGGAATCATGCTCCCTTACCTTTTCCTAAGCATAGGAGAGACGTGATCCTTTGCAATGAGCATCCTCCTCTGGAGCTTCAATAGTGGAAGTTCTAGGAGTCTCATTGCGGGCATTTTTCTTGTGGCAAGAATTATAGCCATGTCCTTGCTCCCCACACTTGAAACATTTGTGGTCCTTGCAAAAAGCTTCACATTAGAAAGAGGATGGGGTCTAGGAGGGCCTCTTTATTTGCCATGAGATTATGGAGGTGATTAACATTTGGACAAATAGATACATGGCATGTGTGCAAGAATGGTGGGTGTGTAAGAGTGGTCAAAGGATGCACTTTTCCCCCCAAAAAGGGGAAGGAAAAATTTATGATTTTCGGCCTTCCATAACTCCTACATATGATCTCCAATTTGAGCGGAGATTATAGAACTAGAATCTACATGCCAAGCTCTTTCCATAGATATGTTACTTGATATACTTTTGCCGGGCTAGATTTTAAATTTCATTTTGGGGGGGAAATTTGAATTCAAATAAATTAGCCGTTTTACCTGTTTGAATTCAAAAGTTGTCCTTTAATTGCTTTCTTAATACTAAAGGTTTGACTCCCTTAAAGTGCCAAATAAAGAGGCCCTCCTAGACTCCATTCTCTTCCTAATGAAGATCTTCAGGAGAGAGTTTATTTTCACCTTTGTAAACTCCCTTCTCCTTGGACCAATTTTTGTTGTTGTTATTCTTGGAATTGCCTTGGGAAGAATTGCGGGAATTGATTTTCCCCTTTGTATCACTTTTGTCTTTGCTTGCCATGGGCTTGACATTCCTTGTAGCCCCTTGTTGGAAATTGATGTTGAAGCAATCATCGTGTGGTGGATTACTTCGGTGATAGAACCAAGCCATTTTGAGTTGATGTACTCGGCCATCTCTTCAGGTAATCTTGCACATAATTGTTTCTTTTGCTCGACGCAGTCTATCTTTTGAAAGACAGTAGCCTTGAGATGTATATCCCAAAACTTGCTCGCATATTTTTGGATAGACTCATGGGAGAGAAGATTCAAACTCCGCCATTTGGTAAGCACTTTGTCCTTTGTATCGCTTGCAAGGAACTTCTTCATGATGGAAACTCGTAGAGTTTTCCATGTCTTTGGGGCTTTGCTATTGCCACAAATTCTAGCCCACCATTGACAAGCCAATTTTTGGAAGTGCATAGCTACATGGCATAGCTTGGAGGACTCCATAAATCCCTTGTCTCCAAAGGCTGCATCAAATTTCTAGATGAAGGCCAATACTTTGTTGGTAGCACCAAAGGTACCATCATATTTTAGAAAAGAGATACTCTTTCCTCCCTCTTTTGAACTTTTTAAGCTTTTGCAGGGTAAGATTTGTGATTTCCTCCCCTCTTGTATTCTCTAGGAGAATAGATATTGATTTCGTTGAAAGAGGAGGAAGGTGAAGAAGAAGGAGAAGAGGGTGATCTCTTTCTTACCCTTTTCTTCCTTTGTTTTCTCTCTTTCCTTTCAGAGTGACGAGGAGAAGGACTATGGGTTGACCGTTCCGTCTTGGGAGGAGTTGACGATCATCTAGATTGCCGTCTTTGTGAAGCCACTTCTTCAAAGGAACTTAGGGATTTTCTTCTTTCTCGTTCTTTGGATTCCTCCTCTCTTATGGGAGGGAGTCTTCTTTTGGGGGTCTCATTAAGAGGCCTCCTAAGCTCTCTCTCCGCTTGGAGCGGAAGAAAAATCCCATAAGCGCAAAGTTGTTGAGTAACTTTTGGCTTGCAAAGCAGGGGTGCCCATAGCTTGCTACAACGTAGTAACAAGATAATTAACAAACATGGGGGCATCATCATTAGGACCTTCATGTGCAAAATCAAAGTTATCATTCTACTCTCTTGGTCATTGTCAGCCATGCTAATTAAATTTATCTATATATTACTTTGTGCTTTGGTACCCTCAAAAACCTTAGTCTCTACTCTTATTTACCTTTTAAAATTCGTTCTCAAGCAGCCACACCCATGGTTTAGACACTGTTGTTTCAAACACTAGTGGAGAGGGTCTAACATCGCTCGGTTGATTATGGTTCCTGTTGAGCTTTCTCGTAGCTCAATAATGGTTAAGCCAAAGGCAAGCCCCGAGAGGCTCCATTATTAAGATTGTAGCATTTAATGGCATAGTAACTTGTGTGTAGCGGAAGATAGCATAGACATAGTGAGCATTTCAATAGAATAGATTCCTAATGAGCATAGCAAGAGTGCTTATATGGAGAGAGCAACAAAAATCATAACACCTAGTTAGATAGGCATGAACAATACATCAAAAGAGAGAGAAATTAAGCTATTGACAACATTTGAGGACCGAATTTACATGGAGCCGGTCCCCCCATCCAAAAGGGTTTTTATTATAGGTTTCCCCTATCAAGGGAGAAATTTTACAATACAATTCTTTGTGTTCCTTCAATAACTAGAACTTCAAGCACTAAGCACACACTTATAAAACACAACATCAATTCCCTCACAGTCTCAGACCCAAGACCTCACACACCTTCGAAGATGGTGAGAGTTGGTGGGGTATGAGAGTAGATTGAGAAACAAGTATATCTCTCAAGTATGTCTTACGAGAAACAAGTATATCTCCTTTCATAATCACTCATAATAGCTTAACATAGCAGAGTAATTAGCATGGAAGAGGAGATGAGCATGCATTGAAGTTTGGCTCTTGGTTGGATTTGCATCACAAAGCCAAGAGTTGCTGGTGTAGGACTCCCTTCTCACAAGCTTGGAGTGGGTGATGAGCTTTCCATTTAAGCTTGAGAAGGAAACAGAGAGTCTTCTTGCTTCACACATGAGATTGTGTGAGTGTGTGTGTTATAATGCCTTGTCAAAATCAGCCCCCCTCTCTCTCTTGGTCGACCCCTCTTGCAAACTACTCATGTTGGCACCCCATTAGACCCTGCAAAGCTTGGCCAATGAAAATTGAGAAGCATAAGTGATAGCCTTGTGACATGTGATCCCCTTTCCCCTTTTGTGAGAGCTTTAGGTAAATAATGCAACTAAACTCTCAGTGGACCCATTTGTCTTCTAGAAAATAGACATCAGGCAAGCCATTGGGCTGTTGAATCTCATTGGACCCCTTGGGAGATTGTCCAAAAGTCTTCTAGAGAGCTTAATTATTATGGGTTCTTTTATCAAGTGTTTTTAAATGAATTAAACTAGATTTACTCTAGTCTAATTCTCATTGTTCCACCTCTATGGCCATCCAATAGGATCTGAGTGCACCTTGTGGGCAATTGGATTTGGGAGTTGACATGTGTCCATTATGCCCTTTGTGTAAAGGGAAGCCTTTGAGTGTGTGTGTGTGTGTGTGTGTGTGTGTGTGTGTGTGTGTTCTCTCACAAGCTTCTCTCTCTTCCCCTACCTTTAGGGCTCGACCCCTCCTCTTTAGGAGCCATGACAGAATTTTTGGTCATCACTAAACCATCCAATTTTCCCTAGGGTTGGACCATTGGACATAACCTTTGCATTTTGGAACCTTAACATTTTGGAAGTCTTAATGGGCTGAACCTTAGGGTCTTTGAAGCCCATTGCTCTTTTGCACATAGCTACTTTGTTGGATCCCTACTATGGCCGGTTTGCGTGCTTAACCAATATTCTAGATTTTTCTCCCCTGGTACTTCCCCATATTAAATGATCACTTTAACATGAGAAAATCATTTAGGAGAATTAGCTATTAGTTATTATGACATTACCTCTCTCTTGAAATCGTAGTCATCCTCAACGATGGGGTAGAGAAGGTAAAGCCTATTCATTAGTCCTTTTTCTAGCGGGTAGAGGATCCTTATCTTACCCTACAACATCGTTTCAGAATGAATGACTAATCCATTTGGTGCTTGAGAGCCTAAGGCTACCACAACATGTCTGCACATTAGTCGTATCAATATTCCATAGTAGAGTGACAAGCTCTACTCGGTGTTTGGGAGATGTCGTCTCCGCAAACTTGATTCTAAGAATGCATACTACTTAACATTTGTTCACAATAAAGAAAAAGAGAATCTTATTGTAAGGACATGGGTCCTACGGTCAAGGCCACCAGCACGACTAGACGGTGTGTATGCTAGGGGGAGGCTATAAGATAGCACGGTTGGGTGGAGACTAGCACACGCATTACCACCGCTCTTTCTTTGGTATCCGAGATATTTTTGGGAGGAAGGGAAAAGAGAATTGCAGGTGCATACGACGTGATGCTTCTCTCATACATTCCGCAGATAGCGACGTCTCCATTGTGCAGCAAAAAGAAGACAAGCACAATTTCTCGTGCGCAACACGTGTGGACAGACAGCGAAAGCTAACAGCGGACAACGAAGGAAGGCGACCAAGGAAAACTCAAATGGCAACTCGACAGCACCGAGGCTCCGAAGGCTTTCGTTGGGTGCGGGCGTAGGAAGGCCCGCTTACCCTTGCATGAAGGAGGGTTAAACCCACCCCATTGAGGGTAAGAGGCCAACTCTTTACCCTCAAGCTATTGACCCTTGTTGTTTATAACAAGGAAAGATAGCATACTTGTGTTGAAAGGAAAGCTAGAAGGAAAGGGAAAGCTTCAAACTTCAAGGAAGTAGTTTCACCCTTCCTTTAAAATTCTTGGAGGAAGGCAAGTTTTCCTCAAAAAATTCTTTTTTCCTCAAGGAGGTAGCTTCAAAGTGAGAAAAAGCCTTCACAAAAACGACAAGTTTTTGTGAAGAGGCAACAATGGTGTTCTTATGAGCGACGAACGACACATGAAGCGCTACAATTCCCGCAAGGCAAGATTCGCATGCAACGCAAATTGAGGAGCATACAAAACACAAAGACTTCAATTTCACAAGGTACAAGTTGAAGTTTTTTCTCTCTTTACATCAGTGTGTGTTTACCATGGCCAGTGAGGATATCCCACCTACACACATTTTGATTTTGAGCACGTAGACCAAAATCAGGGCACCAGGGATGCTGCTGATACTAATATGCATGATGATGATGATGTAGGAGATCATGGGATTGTAGATATGGCTTCTTTCAAGACTTTGGAACATCACCAAAGCGTACTTGAAAGAAACCTCTCTGCACTGAATGCAAATGTTACCAATCTTACGGAGTTACTTGTGAAATTTAAGAATTCACAGATGACTCAAGGAGCCACAAGTGGCACGGTTCAAGGGAACCAAGCTCCCATGACTCAAGGAGCCCAAGAGACAAGTCTTGCAAAAGATGCAATAGGTAGAAATGCATTACTTAAGAATATCACCATTCCTGAGTTTGACGGGGAAGAGCGTGATTGCAACAAGGATGCGGTCGATACGTTCTTACACAAATGGAGTGATATTCATAGATTTAGACACCCCCCCAATATAAAGACAGCTGTAGAAACAAGTCTCTCTCTTAAAGACAAGGCCTATAAGTGGTGGATGACATTCCAATAGATGCTTGTCCTCCGTCTTGGACTACGTTTCAAGCTTCTTTTTCCAAAGAGTTTTTGGACTCTAATGAAGAAGATAAGAATTGGTTAGCATGGGATGCATGTCGCATGTCTCGCCTCTCTCTCACAGAGCACCTTTTGAAGTATCGGGAAATCATATTAAAACTAGAAGGTCTAGATGAATTCCGAAAGATACGGGGTTTTAATAGGGGCCTTGACAAAGACTATCGTCTTCATTTCAAGACCCAACATTGAAAAACTTTGGAAGAAGCCATCAGTCATGCCCAAAGATATGATGATGACCAAGAGAGGAAAGGAAATTCTCCCTACTCTAAGAATACTTTTGCTAAGAGCCAATGGCGAGGTAGATCTCCCACACGTTCCAAGAGTAATAAGAGACAATCTACCTCTCCACGCTCACAAGAGGCTAAGAAGCCTAAGCACTCACGAGATACTCCACGTGGGTCCCTCAACACGGCTGATTTTGAGCATGCAAAGAAACACAATTTGTGTTTTAGATGTCTTTTGAACCAACATAACAAGAGAGACTGTCCTCTTTTGCAAGGCAAAGAAAAGGCCATGCACACGGTGCAACCCATCACATTAGATTCATCTCCTAAATATTGTGTTGTAGAGGTTCTTCATATGGAAGAAAAGCACAAGTGTTGTGTGTCTGCTTCAATGTGGCGGCCCACCTATGGCCCCCATGATTTGATTTGCATGCATGGCACTATTAACAGACAACTCATAACTTCTTGAGCTATAAGCTAGTCAGGAAATTGAAGCTTACATAGACTCCCTGCTCTCACAAGTATGTGGTGGAGCAGATGTCTCGTAATGATGAAGAAGTATGGGACACGGTAGTTCAAGGGGTTGAGCTTATTATTCAAGATCATACGATGACCCTTGACTTCCAAGTTATGAACATGGACCATGCTGATGTAGTTTTAGGACGGGAGTGGCTGCATGGTTTAGGAAACACATTGCACACTAGTTATGTGACACAACTCCTTATCCTTCATGGCCAATGGTAAACATGTGCTTTTGCTTGGTGAGAAAAATATACCATCTGCACCTCTTATATGTATAGTTGAGCTTTCTATTTTGCAGAAAGTAGATTTAATATATGAAGTCTTTTTGTGTTACAGCTTGTCTCCAAGTCTTGTGAATTCTCAAGAGCAAAGTGCGGTGAATTCTAGTCATGGTATGCAAAGTGCAAAGAATTCTAATGATAATCAAAGTGTTAACAAATCTAACGAGCAAAGTGCTCTCAATTTTAATTCTATAGAGAAACATGCAACTGTTGTCAAATAAACATTACAGAAATTACAAGATTCTCCATCCAAGAATAACTCTAGTTTACTTTCTCCTTTTGCATGGAAAAAGCTGACTCACTTACTCACGGAGTATATTGATGTGTTCTCAAGTGATTTACAACAAGGTTTACCCCCTACGCGTGATGTGCAGTATGGCATAGATGGCTCGCCAGGCACTAAACCGGTGAGTAAACCACCTTATCGAATGAGTGCTAAAGAAGCCAAGGAGGTTGAGAGTCAGTTGGCTGACTACCTTGCTTGTGGTTTCATTAGACCTAGCACTTCGCCTTGGGCATCACCAATTCTATTAGTAAAAAAGAAAGATGGTACTATACGCATGTGCATAGATTATTGCAAATTAAATGTGATAACCATCAAGAACAAGTATCCTCTGCATCGAGTGACTGAGTTGTTTGATCAACTCCACGGGGCAAGATACTGTACAAAGATAGATCTTCATTTAGGATACCACCAGGTGCGTATCCTACTGCAAGATATCTCCAAAATTTCATTTAGAACACGGTTCGGGCATTTTGAATTTTTGGTTATGCCTTTTGGTCTAACCAATGCTCCATCTACATTTATGACACTCATGGATAGTGTCTTACGTCCCTATCTTGGAAAATTTGTTGTGGTTTTCCTTGATGACGTTCTCATTTACAATAAGACTGAAGATGAACACATAGAACACTTACAATTAGTGTTAAAACAGCTACGAGCTCATGTGTTGTATGCTAAGCAAAGCAAGTACAATTTATTTAAAACAGAGATACATTACCTCGGTCATGCGATCTCTTATTCTGGCATCAAAATGGACACTGACCAGGTCGCTGCCATTCTTCGATGGCCACATCCCAACACGGCTGAGGAGCTTCAAATATTTCTAGGCATGGCTGGATTTTATCAAAAATATATCCGTGATTATGCCAAAATTGTTGTTCCTATGACGGATCAACTTAAAGCAAAAGGTAAGACCTTTTCTTGGGAAGAAGCCCAAAAGCGCAGTTTCGAACAGCTCAAGGTAGCTATAGCCACTGCTCCCATCCTCGCAATCATCGATCCACTTAAGCCGTTTGTGGTAGAGACTGATGCTAATGATAAAGCAATTGGTGCGGTACTTCTCTAGTAGGGAAGACCTATAGCCTTTGAAAGTAAAAATTTAGATAGAGCTCAGCAAAATTATTCTATCTATGAGAGAGAGCTCTATGCCATAATTCACGATTTATGAAAGTGGAGACACTATTTATATGGTGCCGAGTTTGAAGTAGTTTTTGACCATGAGAGTATCAAATGGTTTACTATTCAAACGGACTTGAAGGGCCGTAAAGCGAGATGGGCCAAAATCCTTCAAGATTATGGTTGTAAACTACGATATCGCAAGAGGCGATATAGTGTAGCAGCGGATGCACTAAGTCAGATGCCTCAGATTAATTCACTTGCTTTCACGGAAATAAAGAGTGGATTTTTAGATCATTATATGGAAAGTGTGCACAAGATCAATCATATACTAAAGTGTGGAGTGTAGTTTTAAAAAGGGATCCCTCACACTCACATGTCTCTGTATAGCCAGATCAACATGTCTCTGCATGCACAGATAAAAACTCCAACAGACAGAGCTCCACCCCTACTCAGAAAGAGCTTAAGTGATGGAAGAATTTTTCCATTGATGATGGCTACTTACTCCACAAAGGTAGATTATGTGTGCCAAAGGAATCAGACACTAGGTGCCATATCTTATTTGAGTGTCATGATAGTCCAAGTGCTAGTCATCCAAGTATTTGTAAGACGTATGCCTTAATTTGATGGCAATTTTATTGGGTGGGCTTACATCATGATGTTCAAGAGTGCATACTAAACTGCCAATAGTGCCAAGTTAATAAGGCAAAGCGCCTCAAGGTAGGTGGCCTTTTACATCCTTCAAAGATTCCACAAGGTAAGTGTGAGAGTATCTCTATGGATTTTGTAGTAGGACTACCTACTACAAATTGTGGCCATGATGCCATATGGGTAATTGTAGACCATCTTACCAAGATGGGTCGATTCATACCCACTAAGACTACGGTTAAGACACCAAAATTAGCATGGATATTTGTAGAGCATATATATAAACTATACAATCTTCCAGCTAGTATCATTAGTGACAGAGATTGAAAGTTTAATAATCACTTTTGGAGAGTTGTGTTACAAAAGTTGGAAACTAAACTTAATCTAAGTACAGCTGATCATCCAAAAACTGATGGAAAAACAAAAAGAGTTAATCAAGTGCAAGAGGATATGCTACGAGTGTACATTAGCAAGAAGCAAACTAATTGGGAAGACTAGTTACCTATATTGGAATTTGCTTATAATAGTTCAAATCATGTGACTACATGGTTTAGTCCATTTATGCTTTTGTATGGATTTCAACCTAGATCACCTGTTATGGTGGGGTTGGCTAAGGATAAGATACAGCAAGCGAAGGATTTTCTCCAAGGCCACTTTGACATGCTTCAAGTTGCTCGACAAAATGTTAAGCAAGCTCAAGATCGATATAAGAAGTATGCAGATGAGCATCATCATCTTGCTACTTTTGAAGAAGGAGACAAGGTTTTCCTCAAAGTTTCGGAGCATTCAGAAAGTCTAAAGATGGGAAAAGTTGCTAACAACCATGCTATTGTGGACCGTTTACCATTCTCAAACGTATAGGTCAAGTGGCCTATAAGTTAGCTCTTCCAGAGTACTCACGAGTTCATCTTGTTTTTCATGTTAGCTGCTTACAAAAACAGCTAGGACATAATGATAATGTCATTGACACAGGTGCGTTAGTTGACCATATCGAACTGCCAAGCATCCCTCATGAGCCCGAAAAGATTTTGGATTCTCATGAGCTTCGCACAAGACATCATGTCAGACGACACGTGTTGGTAAAATGGCTATCTATAGACTTGAAGAAGGTTCTACATGGGAGAATGTCTCCAAACTTAAGAAACATTTTCCTATGTTTGTTTTTCGAGGACAAAAACAATTCTCCAAGGGGGTGGGGGTAATGTAAGGACATGGGTCCTACGGGCAAGTCCACCGGCACAGCCGGATAGTGTGTATGTAGGGGGAGGCTATAAGATAGCACGGTTGGGTGGAGACTAGCACACGCATTACCACCGCCCTTTCACTTACGAGACAAAATCTTTGTTCATTTTAAACATTTTTACATTTGTTTACTCTTGGGAAGCATTGTATGCATTGACAAGGTTTAGGTTATCCTTTAATTGTATGCCTTGCATCCATCTAACATCTTCAAAAGGATAACTCTTAAACTTAATAAGATACCATCGGATAGTCTTACCGCCTCTTAATACCTTGTCTTCATGTCAGAGAATGGACTCAAGCTGCAACACCTCTTCTTGGTCCTCGATCTCTGGTGGATCTTCAATAGTTGGTTCTTGAGGTGGCTCTCCTTTGTAAGGCTTTAGTAGGCTCACATGGAAAGCATTGTGTATGAGCCAATGGCTGGGCAACTTGAGTTGAAAGGCCATCTCATTGATCGGTCTAAGAATCTGGAAGGGACCATAGTACATTTTTACTAACTTAGCATAGTACTTTTGGTGTCCCGTAGGATTCTTGCCTGTGGTGTGCCTTAATCGCGCCTTAGAAAATTTGAGTAAGACCCAATCATTTTATTTAATGGATTGGGCTCTTTTCTTTTCATATATGCATAAATTTTTCTCAACAAGGTTGAGCCTTCAACTTTCATAGGCTATGGCATACCATTCTTGGAGCAAAACAGCTCCAAGGCAATCACCACAAGCTCCAAGGCAATCACCACAAGCGTCACAAAACAGCTTTGAGAGATCCGGCAGTGTAAGCACATGTTGAGAGATAAGATTTTCTTTAGGATTTTTGAAATCACTGTTCTCCTTGGCAGACCATGTATACCTAACGTTTTTCTTTGTTAGGTCATGTATTAGTCCTGCTACTAGTGAGAACTTTTCTAAGAAGCGTCTATAGTATGCACACATACCTATAAAGCTTCTTACTTCATGAAGATTCCTTGGATTAGGCCATCCTTTTATTACCTCTAGCTTTGATGTATCCATTTGGATGCCATCTTGAGAGATAATGTGACCTAAATATTGAATCTGTTGTAAGAAAAACTCACTTTTCTTTTTATTAATATAAAGTTTATTCTCTCGTAGAACTTGAAATATTACCTGGAGGGGTGTTGCTTATGTTCACCTACTGAATTAGAGTAGATGATAATATTATTGAAGCACACTCTAGTAAAGGTTCGATGAGGCATGGATAGCTTCTTGATCAAGCGGTTGAATGTGGCTGGTGCATTGGTCAAGCCAAAAGGCATGACAATGTATTCGTAAAGACCAAACATAGTGCGAAATGCGGTCTTTACAATGTCTTGATCAACTATCCTTATTTGATGGTAGCCACGTTTTAGGTCAATTCTACTAAAGTAGGTTGACCCTTGTAGCTTATCAAATAGGTCTTCTACCCGTGGAATGAGAAACCTATTTTTGATAGTGATCCTATTTAGTGCTCTATAGTCGACACACATACAATATCTACCATCTTTCTTTTGCATTAATAGCACGGGTGAACAAAATGGAGATGAGCTAGGCCTAACCATGCCCTTCTCAACTAACTCATGCACTTGCCGCATAATTTTCTCTTGTTGAGCTTGAGAAACTCTATAAGGAGGTTTGTTAGGCAATGAACTTCCTGGAAGAAGTTCAATTGCATGGTCATCATTGCCTCATTTAGGAGGTAATTCACAAGGGATGTCGTCAATAAAAACATCCTGAAAGCCCTTGAGTAAATTGGATAACTCTAATTTTTTGTGTCTTTTTATATTTTCTTTTGCTAAAGCATTAGGTTCATTTTGAGAATCTTTAGCAAAAATCATGTTCACGGAGATAGAGCTCTTTATTAACTTATTGAAAGCTCGTATGTACAATGGGTATGGTGTTACCCAACTCCTTAGCATCTATGTACATATCTTTTTTCCTGAACCTAAAGTAGATTCTCCTTTCAGGGAAGTTAACATTGGCAGTCATGCGATCAAACCATGGTGCCCCTAGAATTACATCTGGGTGCTTGAGAGGAGACTTCCAAAATGCTAAGGTTCCAAAATTCAAAGGTTGTGTCCAAAGGTCAAAGATTAGGAAATTTGGATGCTTTGTGTGTGTCCCAAAAGTCTTTCTCAAAGCCTACAAAGGAGGGGACGATCCCAAGAAGTAGGGGATGAGAGAGAAACTCTCTCTCACACACACACACAGACAAGCTTCCTTTGTACACAAGCCTGAAACAGGGACACATGTCAGCTCCCTAACCCAGATGCCCACAAGGTGTACTCAAATCCTATCGGATGGCCTTGGAGGTGGACCAATGAGAATTAGGCTAGAGTAAGTCTAGTTTAATTAATTTAAAAACACTTAATAAAAGAACCAATAAGAATTAAGCTCTCTAGAAGACTATTGGACAGTCTCCCTAGGGGTCCAATGAGCATTCAACAACCCAATGGCTTGCCTGATTCCTATTGGCCAGGAGACATAGTTGCATTAATTAATTAGCAAAATCTCTCACAAAAGGGAAAGGGGGACACATGTCAAAAGGCTATCACTTATGCTGCTTAATTGCCATTGGCTGTAGCATGAGAAATTAGCAAGGGGGGTCGACCAAGAGAGAGAGGGGGCTGATTTTTCAAAGGCATTATTCACTTACACACTCACAAAATCTATGTGTAAAGCAAGAAGACTCTCTCTCTCCTTCTCAAGCTTTAATGGAAATCTTACCACCTACTCCAATCTTGTGGAAGGGAGGCCTACACCAACAACTCTTGGCTTTGTGATGCAAATTCAACCAAGATCCAAGCTTCAATGCATGCTCATCTCCTCTACCATGCTAATATACTAAGCTAAGCTATGCTAATATGAGTGATTATGTGAGGAGATGTACATCTTTCTCATAAGAATACTCCTTCTTCCTCTCAATCTACTCTCATACCCCGCTAGCTCCCACCATCTTCGAAGGTGTGTGAGGTCTTGGGTCTGAGACTGTGAGGGAACTGATGTTGTGTTTGATAAGTGTTTTTCTTAGTGTATGAAGTTTCCATCTTCATTGCACTAGCTAGTAATGAAGGAACACAAAGAATTGTATTGTAAAATATCTCTCTTGATGGGAGAAACCATAATACAAAGCCTTTTGGACGGGGAACCGGCTCCATGCAAATTCGATCCTCAACTGTTGTCAATTGCTTAATTTCTCTCTCTTTTTAAGTATTGTTCATGCTATCTAACTAGGTGTTATACTTTTTGATGCTCTCTCCACCCAAGCACTCTTATCATTCTCATTAGGAAGCTATTCTAATGAAATGCTCACTATGTTCATGTTATTTTCCGCTACACACAAGTTACTAGACCATTAAATGTTACATTGGTATCAGAGCACAAGGTTTCTCTTTTCTTGCTCAAGAAGGGAGGTCCTTAAGCTAGCTATAAATGGTTGGTATTATTATTTGCATGTGAGTAAGTAAAATAGGGATTTTTCAGCCTTGCAGTGCGCCTGCCTTTGTGCAGTTAATGGGGCATCACCGTCGAGAGCTATGGTCTTAATAGTTGAGTTCTATGGGGCTTGCCTACAGCTTAACCACTATTGAGCTATTAGAAGTTTGACAGGAGCCGGTGTTGTTTTGGTGTTGAATGATCCTCTCTTCTATTCCTTGCAATTGATGGTATTTGAGCCACGAGTACAGTAGCTTGAGTGCTTTTTCTAAACGGGTAAAGAGGAGTAGCAACTAGGGCTTGAAGTGCCAAAGTATACCTAAAAATTTTACACCTAAAAGTTGTTAGAATGGCTGATAATAGTAAAGAGAGTGAAATTAATATTGATAACTTTGATTTTTCTAATGAGCAAGCTACTAATGATGCCCCGATGCTTGTTAACTATCTTGTTTCTAGGCTTCAACAAGCCATGGGCAATCCATCCCTCCAAAGTGAAGTGCATCATGCTCATGGGATTCTCCAAGCTCCCCACCATGACAAGAGAACACCTAGGAAGCCTCCTCAAGACTTCCAAAAGAGGTATCTCTCCGATTCGGGAAGAAGAAGAGGATCCATATGAGGGGCTCAAAAATTTGCTCCTTGATGACGCATATCCTTCTCAAAGGAGAATTCAAGAGCCTCCACAGAAGAAACGAGAAAGAAGTGAGTCTCCTTCACCTCGGAGGAGATGGCTCCACGAAGACGGCGGGCTAAACGCTCACCATCACCTCCAAAACGGAGAAGACCATCGCATACTTCTCCACACCATACTCAAAGAGGGATGACAAAAATCAAGAGAAGAAAAAGGCGAGAAAGAGGATACCCTCTTCTCCATCTTCTTCATCCTCTTCCTCTTATGAAAGTGATGGTGAAGACAAAAAAGATCAAGTCAAGAAAAAGGCGAGAAAGAGGTCACCCTCTTCTCCATCTTCTTCAAATTCTTCATCTCCTGAAGAAAGTGATGGTGCAACTTTTGAACCATCAAAAAGAAGAGGTCATAGGAAATCCTATGCCGCATGGAAGAGGTCATCCAAGCTCAAGAAGGTCAAAGAGGGAGGGAATAGTTTCTCTTTCATTACCTATGATGGCACCTTTGGTGCTACGGACAAAGTCTTAGCCTTTATCCAACAATTCGATGCGGTGTTTGGAAATGAGGGCTTCACGGAGTCCTCTAAGCTACACCATGTAGCTATGTACTTTCAAAAGTCCGCCAGACAATGGTGGTCTAGCCTACGGGACAACGGCAAAGCTCCACAAACATGGAAATCTCTGAGAGCTTCCATTATGAAGCAGTTTTTGGCCATCGATGCTAAAGACAAAGTACTCACCGAATGGCGAAGCTTGAATCTCTCTCCTTACAAATCCATTCACAAATATATAGTTTTGGGACTTACAACTCAAAGCCACTATCTTAAGAAGTTGGATTTTTGAGAGCAAAAGCATAAATTTTGTGTGGGCTTAACTGAAGAAATGGCGGAGTATGTCAACTCCCAAAGGCCACGCACCATATCGACGGTTATACACCATACTATGGTGTCCTCTCGAATCAATTTCCAAACAGGGGCTAAAAGAAATTCTAAGCCCACGGAAAACAAGGGTTTCAATGAGCCTAAGGGGAAGGACAATGTCCAAAAGTCTCCTAAGGGAAACTCCAACAAAGCTAAGGAGAAGGGAGTTTACAAAGGTAAAAAAAAACTCTCTCCTGAAGAGCTTGAGTGTTATCAGAAGGATAACCATTGTTTCAAGTGCGGCCAGCAAGGGCATGCGTACCGCGCTTGTCCCTAGAAGAACAACCGCCATGAGCCTCCTAGAGCTACCTTGGTCGAAATCCAAGAGGAGGAAACTCACCACAAAGGATCTCCTCGATGCCATGCTTGGGGAAAGGTAAGAGACCATGATGCTTTTATTCTCTTTGACCCTGGTTCTACTCAAAATTTCATATCCACAGAGTTGGCCACCAAGCTAGGCATACAAGCGTACGAGATGGGAGGTGTCCTACCCGCAGACGGTGCTTCCAAGGGGCAAGAAGCTTCAGTCACTCCCTTAATCGAGAAATTGAGGCTCCATGTCCAAATCTATGTGGACAGAGAGGACTTTTTTATCTCTCCTCTCAAGCATGAGGATGTAATCCTAGGGGCACCATGGTTTGATCGCATGGCTTCCAATGTTAAATTCCATGAAAGGAGAATCTCCTTTAGGTTTAGGGAAAAAGATATGTACATAGATGCTAAGGAAATGGGTAACACCATACCCATTGTACATATGCAAGCTTTCAATAAGTCAATAAAGAGCTCTATTTCCGTGTACATGATTTTTGTTAAAGACTCTCAAAATGAACCTAATGTTTTAGCAAAAGAAAATATACACAATCAAAAGGAATTAGAGTTATCCAATTTTCTCAAGCGGCTTCAAGATGTCTTTATTGACGACATCCCTTGTGAGATACCTCCTACACGAGGCAATGATGACCATGCAATTGAACTTCTTCCAAGAAGTTCACCGCCTAACAAAACCTCCTTATAGAGTTTCTCAAACTTAACAAGAGGAGATTATGCGACAAGTGCATGAGTTAGTTGAGAAGGACATGGTTAGGCCTAGCTCATCTCCATTTTGTTCTCCTATGCTATTAGTGCAAAAGAAAGACGGCACATATCGTATGTGTGTCGCCTATAGAGCACTAAATAGTATCACTATCAAGAATAGGTTTCCCGTTCCACGGGTAGAGGACCTATTTGATAAGCTACAAGGGTCCACCTACTTCAGTAGGATTGACCTAAAAAGTGGCTATCATCAAATAAGGATAGTTGATCAAGACATTGTAAAGACCGCATTTTGCACTACCTTTGGTCTTTATGAATACATTGTCATGCCTTTTGGCTTGACCAATGCACCAACCACATTCAACCGCTTGATGGAGAAGCTATTCAGGCCTCACCGAATCTTCACTGGAGTGTTCTTTGATGATATCATCATCTACTCTAATTCATTACACGAACACAAGCAACACCTCTAGGAAATATTTCAAATTCTAAAAGAGAATAAACTTTATGTTAATTGAAAGAAAAGTGAATTTTTCTTACAAGAGATTCATTATTTAGGTCACATTATCTCTCAAGATGGCATCCAAATGGATCCATCAAAGTTAGAGGTAATAAAAGGATGGCCTAAACCAAGGAATCTTCATGAACTAAGAAGATTTATAGGTATGTGTGCATACTATAGACGCTTCATAGAAAAGTTCTCACTAATAGCCGGACCATTACATGACCTAACAAAGAAAAATGTTAGGTATACATGGTCTCCCAAGGAGAACAACGCATTTGAAAAGCTTAAAGAAAAGCTTATCTCTCAACCTGTGCTTACACTACCGGATCTCTCAAAGCCATTTGAGATCCAATGCGACACTTGTGGTGATTGCCTTGGAGCTGTTTTGCTCCAAGAAGGGCACGCCATAGGCTATGAAAGTCGAAGGCTCGACCCTGTTGAGCAAGCTTTAGGCATATGAAAAGGAACTCCTCGCAGTTCTACATGCCTTAGACTCATGGAAGCACTATTTATTGGGGACTCCATTCATTCTGCGAACGGATCACCAAAGTCTTAAGTACTTCATGACACAGACCAAGCTCTCCGACAAACAATCGAGGTGGGAAAATTTCCTTTCGCAATTTCATTTTCATATTGCTCACATTGCTGGCAAGCATAACCAAATAGCCGATGCACTCTCAAGACGGCCGAGAGTGAATGCGGTTTCCATAACAACTCACAATGATCTGATGCTATTGATCCCGATTTTAGAGATGTGGTTTCAGCCCTTGCACTAGGGAAGAAAGAGGAACCATTTACTTTACAAGATAGTTATCTTCTCTATGGCAATAGACTATGCGTTACTAACTCACTCCGTGAGAAAGTAATGTATGAATCTCATGATCCTCCTTATGCGGGGCATAGAGGGATTCAGTCTACCCTAAAGGGGATTGAAACATATTTCTATTGGCCTACATGAAAGAAAACATACAAGAGTATGTTTCTAAATGTGTGGTATGCCAAAAGACGAAGTTTGATAGAGGGAAGCAACCTGGATTGCTTCAACCTTTGCAATCCCTAATTCACCATGGGAGAGCATATCCATGGATTTTATCTGTGGATTGCCTAAGTCTATCCATGGGGATACATGAATATGGATGATAGTAGACAGATTCAGTAAACAAGCTCATTTTATACCTATCAAAAAGACTATCAAATCCCATCAAATGGCAACCCTCTTCATATCACAAATCTTCAACTACCATGGCGTTCCAATGTCCATAGTGTCAGATAGAGATCCTAGAATGACCAGTAACTTCTGGAAGGGTCTCTTTGAGAATTTAGGGACAAGGCTAAATTTCTCTTCGGCCTATCACCCGCAAACGAATGGCCAAAGTGAAATAGCTAACCTAACAATTCTTGATCTACTAAAAGCCTATGTAATGGAAGTAGATCAAAGATCCCAATGAGAGAAGTACTTACCCTTAGTGGAGTATGCCTACAATAACACTGTAAATAATTCCACGAGAAAATCACCTTTTGAGGTAATTGAGGGAAGATCAAAAAGTTCCTTGCTACTTAAGGTACACGGGAAGATCTTCGTTGCAAATGAGTATAGCAGAGACCTACAAGAATCTTTCCAAAAGATTAAGGATGCTATCTCTGTCTCATAGCAAAGGCAAAAGGCTACTGCTGATAAGCACAGAAGAGCCAAGCCTTTAAAGAAAATGATTGGGTCTTATTCAAATTTCCCAAGGCTCGATTAAGGCAAACGACGGGCAAGAATCCTACGGGACACCAAAAGTACTAAGCTAAGTTAGCAAAAAGGTACTATGGTCCCTTCTAGATTCTTAGGCCAATCAATGAAATGGCCTATCAACTCAAGTTGCCCAGCCATTGGCTCATACACAACGCTTTCCATGTGAGCCTACTAAATCCTTACAAAGGTGAGCCACCTCAAGAACCAACTATTGAAGACCCACCAGAGATTGAGGACCAAGAAGAGGTGCTGCTACCCGAGTCCATTCTCCAACATGAAGACAAGGTACTAAGAGGCGGTAAGACTATCGAATGATATCTTATTAAGTTTACAAATTATCCTTTTGAAGATGCTAGATGGATGCAAGGCATACAATTAAAGGATAACCTAAACCTTGTCAATGCTTACAATGCTTCCCAACAGTAAGCAAATGTACAAATGTTTAAAATGAGCAAAGTTTATGTCTTATAAGACTCTGTTTTTCTTTATTGTGCACAAATGTGAAGTAGTATGCATGCTTAGATCAAGTTTGCGGAGATTGTCTACTATCATCCATATTCCTGTATCCCCATGGATAGACTTAGGCAATCCACAGATAAAATCCATGGATATGCTCTCCCAAACACCAAGTAGAGCTTGTCACTCTACTATGGAAGATTGATAGGACTAATGTGCAGACATGCTTGCGGCGGTAGCTTAGGCTCTCAAGCACAAAATGGACTCGTCATCCATTCTAGAACGATATCGTAGGGTAACCTAGGGATCCTCTACCCGCTAGGAAAAAGGACTAATGAATATGCTTTATCTTCTCTACCCCATAGTCGAGGACGACTATGATGTCAAGAGAGAGGTAATGTGATAATAACTAATATCTAATTCTCCTAATAAATGATTTTCTCATGTTAAACTGATCATTTAATATGGGGAAGTGCCAGGGGAGAAAAAGCTAGAATATTGGTTCAGCTGGTAGACCGGCCACAGTAGAGATCCAAAGGAGGGAAAATAGGGATCCAAAGGGGAGACCATCTGCAAAAGATCTATGTGCAAAAATGGGCTCCAAAGACCTTAGGGTTCAGCCCATTAAGACTTCCAAAATGCTAAGGTTCCAAAATTCAAAGGTTGTGTCCAAAGGTCAAAGATTAGGAAATTTGGATGCTTTGTGTGTGTCCCAAAAGTCTTTCTCAAAGCCTACAAAGGAGGGGGCGAGCCCAAGAAGTAGGGGATGAGAGAGAAACTCTCTCACACACACACAGACAAGCTTCCTTTGTACACAAGCCTAAAACAGGGACACATGTCGGCTCCCTAACCCAGATGCCCACAAGGTGTACTCAAATCCTATCGGATGGCCTTGAAGGTGGACCAATGAGAATTAGGCTAGAGTAAGTCTAGTTTAATTAATTTAAAAACACTTAATAAAAGAACCAATAAGAATTAAGCTCTCTAGAAGACTATTGGACAGTCTCCCTAGGGGTCCAATGAGCATTCAGCAGCCCAATGGCTTGCCTGATTCCTATTGGCCAGGAGACACAGGGGTCCAATGAGAGTTTAGTTGCATTAATTAATTAGCAAAATCTCTCACAAAAGGGAAAGGGGGACACATGTCAAAAGGCTATCACTTATGCTGCTTAATTCCCATTGGCTAGGCCTGGGGAGGTCCAATAGGGCTATAGCATGAGCAATTAGCAAGGGGGTCGACCAAGAGAGAGAGGGGGCTGATTTTTCAAAGGCATTATTCACTTACCCACTCACACAATCTATGTGTGAAGCAAGAAGACTCTCTCTCTCCTTCTCAATCTTTAATGGAAAGCTTACCACCTAATCCAAGCTTGTGAGAAGGGAGGCCTACATCAACAACTCTTAGCTTTGTGATGTAAATCCAACCAAGAGCCAAGCTTCAATGCATTCTCATCTCCTCTACCATGCTAATTACTAAGCTAAGCTATGCTAATATGAGTGATATATGAGGAGATGTACATCTTTCTCGTAAGAATACTCCTTCTTCCTCTCAATCTACTCTCATACCCCGCTAGCTCTCACCATCTTCGAAGGTGTGTGAGGTCTTGGGTATGAGACCATGAGGGAATTGATGTTGTGTTTGATAAGTGTTTTGCTTAGTGCATGAAGTTTCCATCTTCGTTGCACTAGCTAGTATTGAAGGAACACAAAGAATTGTATTGTAAAATATCTCTCTTGATGGGAGAAACCATAATACAAAGCCTTTTGGAGGGGGGACCGGCTCCATGAAAATCCGGTCCTCAACTGTTGTCAATTGCTTAATTTCTCTCTCTTTTGAAGTATTTTTCATGCTATCTAACTAGGTGTTATACTTTTTGTTGCTCTCTCCACCCAAGCACTCTTGTTATTCTCATTAGGAAGTTATTCTAGTGAAATTCTCACTATGTTCATGCTATTTTCCGCTACACACAAGCTACTTGACCATTAGATGTTACATTCTTTGACGGTGTTTACTCATGTCCTCAAGAAATGTTCGGCTTGATAAGTAAGTAACTAGATAGTTACTCCACTTAGGAACAAGTGATGTTTGGAACAATGTCACATGAGGTATGAGTGCTTTTTTTTTACGTTCATGACAATTTTTTTCACAAATGAATGAACATCCCTCCTCATAGTTGGCCAAAATACTCCAAGTCTCAAGATCCGTTGCAAAGTTTAGTCTTCTACAAAGTAAAGTCCTACTATGGTAATATGTTCTTGACTTAGGTATTGGATTTTCTCCTCAGGATGTAAAAGAAATATTCCATATCAATTTCTTTTGTACAACCTTCCAGCTAGTAATTGATACATATCCAATTGCTCAATTAATTTGATTGTAATAGGAAGTGGTATTTGTGAATCTACTTGAGCTATGGTCATCATCAATGATACCATATTTTCCTACCATCGAGGTATCATTTCCACAGAGAACAAATAGGCATCTGGTAGATCATCATCTACTTTCTTTGGTGGTTCCCCTAAAACAATCCTTGACAGATCTGCTCTTTGATGAGTGGTGCCCTTTTCCACAACTACACTGAAATCAGATTCCAAAAGAATGATGAACCATCTCACTATTCTTCCTGTGTTGCATGGCTTGTTGACCAAGTACAATAAGGCTCGGTGGTCCACAAAGAACACAAATTTGTTAGCTAATAGGTAATGTCTATACTTTTTTACGGCATAGATCATCCCTAATCCTTCCCTTTCAGTGGTTGTGTAGTTTTTCTCTACCATATTCAATTGTCTGCTAGCATAAGAAATAGGAAAATCAATTTTCCCGTCTCCTCGTTGAGCTAGGATACACCCAATGGAAAAATTGGAAGCATCTACATGTATGTGGAATATCTTATTCCAATCTGGTGCTTTCAATATTGGAGCTGAAGTGGGAGTCTGCTTAAGCTTCATGAAGGATTCTTCACAGCCATCAGTCCATTCAAAGTGTGTAATCAAGTTGTACATGGGTTTTGCAATTATAGCGTACATGTAAATGAATCTTTTGTAATATCCACAATGTCCCATGAAGGTTTGAACCCCTTTGACTGTTGTCGGTCTAGGCAAATCAGCAATAACATGAATTTTATCCACATCAATAGCTATGCCATTTTTAGACACTACATGTGCAAGAATTTTTCCTTGTCTGTCCATGAATGTACATTTTTCAGGATTTAGGAAAATCCTATAAAGTCTACATTTTCGAATACCTTTTTGAGATGTTCAAAATGATCAGCCCGGATGGATGAATGTACACATAAATCATTCATATATACTTCCAAGAAATTCCAAAGATTGATCTTCATATATACTTCCATGAAATTCCAAAGATATTCTTTAAAAGCATGGCTCATCAATCTTTGAAAGGTGGTAGGAGCATTAGTTAACCCAAAAGGCATAACCCGATAGGCAAAAATATCCCATTCAGTTGCAAAGGCAGTTTTATGTTGATCTTTGGGGTCAACCAAAAGTTGATTGTATCCCGAAAAGCCATCTAAAAATCTGTGAGCTTCTTTTCCTGCAAATCATTCTAAAACATGCTCAGTGATGGGAAGAGGAAAGTTTTCTCTAATGGTAGCTACGTTCACTTTCTTAAGATTGACACACATTCTTAATTTTCCATTTTTCTTGGGTACTATCACAATTGGAGACACCCAATCTGTGTGTTCAATTTCATAAATGAATTCGGCTTCCTTTAGCTTTTCTATCTCTTCTTTGATCTTCCTGGCAAATGTTTCATTCTAAGTATATTGAATTTGTCTGCTTGGTTTTGCATCATCTCTCATGGGTATGGTATGCTGACAGATTTCTGGATCAACACCCTTGAGATCCTTATATGACAAAGCAAAGTACTCTTTCAGTAAACTTGACAAAAGATCTTCTTCTTCTTCCGTCAGGTCATTTACAGTGTAGGTAGGTCTAGGCTCCTCTTTTGGTTTGTCCAGATCTATCTTTTTTGCGTTGTCAGGTCCTTCGTAGGACTCGCCCTGTTTTTGTAGTTCCCTGAGAGGTTGTTTGACTATGATTTTTCAGTCTTGGAGAGTATATTTCTTGTAATGGGATGGAACACTCATTACATCTTTACCTTCCCCCTTAGTGGTTTCCATTTTAGTTGTATATATCTCCTTTAAATCTTCTTTTACCTCTTGATACTTCTTTCTTCGTTAAACTTGTGTCATGGTTGAATCCTTGTCCTGGTATTTAGGTTTTGCTTGAGCTTCCTTTATTGTTTTTCTCAAATTTTTGGATATTTTTTGCTTTTTTTTAAAGGATATCTACCAGTGATTTTGTCTTTGACACAATCATGTGATTCTATTTGCATCAGAAAATGTGTTCTACTGGAGACTGATGGCATAGGTCTAGATTTTAAGTTTCTCGTGTCTCTTTTTCTTCTATACCACTTGTGTTTTCTTGGTTTCTGGTTTGGAAAGTCAAAAAAACTTTTCCTCCCCTCCTATCATGAGTAGTTGAGCTCTTACATGTTCTGTTTCTGACCGCGAATCATCTGAGGTAGCCGAATGTTCTTCTAACTCATTTGTTGCACCATAATAGAGGTCTGAAAAGACTTGTTGAGCTTTCATCAAGTCTTTGGATTCTTGAATTTCATTTTCAATGATGTGAAGGGTTGATATCATTTGTATGGGAATTATGTTATAGCCATCTTCATTGTAAAATTGAGTAGGCATAGACGTATTTACACATACATCCATTGTTGCCAAAATTTGAGTCCATTCAAATGGCTCAAACAAATGCTCTGGAAAGGGTTCAGGTACATAGGCTTCATCTGTGCAATCCCTTTCTAAGATACATTCTTCTCGTTTTAAGCTCCCGTTTTTTGAGGCTCCGCACATCCAAATAGGCGTATCTTTGTTCAACCATGATGGAAGCTTCATTTCAACCAAAGAGACTGAGTCAAATTCTTGTATGGGTGTGTTCATGACATCTCGATAAGTGTGATCTTTTAGTTTAACCCTTGTTATTGATCCCACTTGCTTCAAGTACAGATAGTTGTTTCTCCAATCTTGGATGAGTTGTACTTGTCGCATGAAAGGTCTTCCCAAGATGATTTCAAAAAGTCTGTCTTTGTGTTTCAGTAGTAAATAATCGTGATTATTTACTTTTCTCAGTTTTTTCACTTTTTGGCTTGATTTGCCAAGTATGCAACTTGTTAAGGTCTCTGGACAAGTTTCACTAAGTTTGAACAAAATTTGTTCAAGTATCACAACTGTTTCATGTCCGCAGACTCAGTTTTCAAAAATATGGCTTAAGTCTCACTTTTGTGATCCAAATTTTACCAAAATTGATTTGTGTGGTCTACTTGATATGCTTGACCTTGTGGTATACTCAAATGTGCAAAAATATCCAATTGTGTAGCAGATATAAATAATCGCGATTATTTACTCCTTCTATTTTTGTGCACTTTTTTGCAACAATGTCTACATAGATTTGTTAAGCAGCTTAACTTAAGCTTCCTGGCCAAGTTTCATCAAGTTTGGATAATTTTTGTTTAAATGGTCAACAGTTTTGTATCTGCATACTAACTTTGCAAATTTGGCCACAATTTTCACTTCAATGATCCAAATCTTACCAAATTTGATTTGTGGGCTTATTATAACATGCTAAAACTAGTGGTATGCTGCGTTGGTCAAAAAAGTTGAAAAATAGGACAAAAGTAAATAATCGTGATTATTTACTACTGGCACATTTTTGCATCTCTTTGGTCAAATGAGCATGTACACTTGTTTATCACATCAATATAAGCCTATGAGTCAAGTTTCACTTTGTTTGAACAAAAGTTTCCCAATTTACACTCAAGTTCTCGTGCAAGTCAATACAGAATTGAGTTTCTACCCAGTTTTTGGTCAGTTTGGTGATCCAAATTCTATGGGCCTTTACAAAAGTTGTTTATACACATGCATAGAGTCTCTGGTATCAACCTTGATCACTTTTGAGCTGAAAGTAAATAATCGTAATTATTTACTTTAGGCCTAAAATGAACACTTTTTTGAACTTTTTCACTGGACAGTCTTTTCATGAGCTATTTTAAGCCTCTGAGTCAAGTCAAAACTTAATTTGGCCTAAAATGTCAAGAAAAAGTAAATAATCTGAGTTTTTGCAAACTCTTGAAATTTTTACCTCAATGCGTCATTGAGCTTACCCACTGGTTCTCACAACTTTTAAAGCATACTCTCCGGTCAAATTGAGTGGTTGGCAGTCTTCTGGTGCTATTTCTAGCCGTAGACCTAAAATTTTGCAACTTCGTATTAATAACTCACAATTGATTCTTTTGGGTAGAGCAATAATCTGAGATTCCACCTCAAATTCTACTTACCCTACTCCTAGGTTCTACTGTAATGGGGTTGTGGAAAGTGTCCACAAACACACGTTTTCTTGTTTTTTATGGTTTTTTGAGCCTTGATCTCAAGAATTGTCTCGTCCATCAATCATTCTCAAAATCCTAATCTAATTCTACAATCCTACAATTCTAAAGGTACTTAGCACATACAACCTACTTCCAAGCTACCTCTACACAGCAAAAGACGACAATATTAAGCGATGCGGTTTTAAGAAAAAAAGTTGACTCTAGGAGATCCTAGAGGAAGTTAAAGGATAACTTCACAAAACGCTCGTGTTTTTCCCTAGTTTAGGTCTCTTCGATCCCCGGCAGTGGTGGCGCCAAATGTGGGACGGGTGTCTAACCTCACTCCTATCTTATTGCAGACATAGCGAGAACCACGAATATAATTGTCAACCCATGGGACAGAGCTGACGAATATAATTGTCAACCCATGGGACAGAGCTGACTCGACTAGTGCATAGAGGCTACAAGAGGTTGTCAATCTCTTGGAAAACAACACACAACTCACATCTAACTTAAGATACACTCAAATGACAGAAATCACCAAAAGCTAATCGCTCATCGGCAAACAAATCACATCCGTATAGCATCAAACAACATCCAAACATTACAAAACTTCTAGGACATGTTTATAAGACTTAAGCACACATGCTTATGGTCTCAAATCTCACTTTAGGTCAAGTGCAAAAATCACGATTATTATTAGCAGTGAGTTTTTGACCTAGTTTTTTTCAACCCAAAATGCATCTAAATGCTTAGCAATGATGCCCCAATACCCCATCTATACTTAGTTTTTGATTTTAAAGCTTGAATTCCTACTTATGATGAAATTAGGCCGCGAGTCAACGATGCCAAAAGCTACGAAATACCATGAAATGCTTTCGTCAATGCGTAGAGCTCTTACCTTCGGTTGCAACGCACCAGACGCAACTGCAATGTGACAACCGGGGAGGGAGTAGGAAACGCGAGAAGGAGAGAAGTGAGCGTCATTAGCTCACGCTATGTTTCTATGATTCAACTTCTCAGAGTTCGTTCATCTTTATAAAATATTATTAAAATGACTATAATTCTTTTGAAAAATAATAGATATACATCAAAATTTTAGGCTCTTAGAAGACGGGGTGGACTTGAAGGGCAACCATCTGGCTTGATTGCTAACAGCTAGTGTAGTGAAGATGCTCATGCAAATGAGTATGAATGGTTAACAATTCCTTCTTTGAGATGGGATTTAAGCATATCTGGCTATAGTGGAGAGGATTAATTCCATAGATAGGAGTGGTTTAAGAATTTGGGGTTTGCCAATTGACAGGAGGAAAGGGAGGATAACCCTACCTTGAAGGGAAATCCTCTTTCAAGAAGAATCCTTTTGTTATGATAAAATTACTCTTCAAAAACTCAACTCCCTGTTGAGAAAATTAGATATTAACTTGAGAATGTCACTAAAACTTTAACATACCTAATTTATGTAAAATCAAAGAAAAGTTGTGAGCCTTTTTATGAGAGCATTTCTTTTGAAGAAATTATAATTCCTCTTTTTGGAAGTTAAGGTTAACTTCAAAAACAATTCCATTACTTAGTTGCATTTGATTTATGGCATTTACCTTTAAAAGAGTAGTTTAGGTAAGAGAATAGAAGTAACTTTAAAATCAATCAAAAGGTTTATGCGAGAGATTAAGGGATAATTAAGGATATTAGTCACCGTTCAATCATGCATACTATTTAGGTAAATATGATCTCCAGTCACTTATGGTTAAAGAGAGTGTTTTCTACTCTTTCTATGCCATATTAGTCTAGTAATCTAGGAAACTTAAAATAACAAAATTGAAATAACATCGTGTTAATGTGGTTACTTCATATTAGAAAGGAACCATGATTAGAAATGAGCAATGACTTAGAAGTTATTTCTTCTTCCCAAGCAAAAAGGCGTGCTTATGAAAATGTGAGAGCTTAAGCATGAATTTAAGTAAGAATAAAAGTAAATCACTTTCAAGGGAGTGCAATAGCATAAAGAGAACAAGAAAATACTACCTTAGTGTGTATATATGGTAAAGTATTCTCCTTGCTTTGGACGTAGTCGGCTCTCTCCCTCTTCACTTCACTTGAAGACCACCAGTTTCTCTACTTGAAATGAGAGAATGGCAAGAGGCAAAATGAATTCAAGCTATGGAAACCTTGATTCATTAGGAGAGAGGAGACGGAGAGGGTAATATGAAGAAGAAGATCAAGTTTTGACAAACTTGATTAGGGTTTTGGCCATGGCTTCTCTTGGAGAGGGGTGTGTGTGTAGGAGGTGTGTGTGAAAGAGGCTTGGCTATGGCTTTCTCAAGCTTACTCTCAAGTTTGCATTTTGATGCATATGATCTCCAATTTGAGTGAAGATTATAGATTTGGGATAGATATACGCCAAGCTCTTTTTATAAAAATGCTACATGATATACTTTTGCTCGCTAGATTTAAGATTTCATTTTGGGGGGAAATTTGAACTCAAATAAGCTAGCCATTTTGTCTGTTTGAATTCAAAAGCTATCATTTGATTGCTTTCTTAATACTAAAGGTTTGACTCCCTTAAATTGCCAAATAAAGAGGCCCTCCTGACTCCATTCTCTTCCTAACGCTTTAGTGATGGGACTCAAAATGGTAGAATCAAACTAAAATGATAGGTCACAGAGCTTTACAAATTTCTAAGAAATCTAAAAAAGACTCAGCCAATCCTGGAATGAAATCAAAAGTAAAAAGTCAAAAAATTAGTTGTAAGAAACTATATTTTTCTTGACAAGTCCATCTATTGTCCAAGTGAGAGGGTAGAGTATAATACAAAAACCTATCAGCAGCTTATCGGCAAAGAACCAAGCTAAGTATGGTAAAAAACCATCGAAACCAACACAAAGGCGTAGGCGTAGCCAGCTGTTGGGTAGTAAATCAAATCGTGTAAGCTACACATGTCATTAGACAATATTCCAAAAACGAGAGATAGTACATCCCACCTATATACACCGGCATGAGAGGTCAAAAAGCTTTTTTTTTTCTTTTTAAATCAATCCTTTATAGTTTTTTTTTAAATCTGTTACAAAGATCAATAGATCATATTGAATCAGTTCATGAGAATGTACCACAAAAATTTTCCCAAAAAAAAAAACTAGCAGGTATGAATTTGGTCCGACACAATGAATCCCCTTTTATTCTTCATAGTTTTGATTAATAAGAGATAACCAAACAAAGTCAAGAAGAAAGCAAATAATAGTAATGCATTTTGACTTTTAACATAAATGATTAAATACCTGTAAGTTCTAAGGAGTGGACAGATCATCACCAACCGCCAATTCCTTCCCTTTAGGCATGATCATCTACAACGGGTAACACCACCAAAAGATCTTGGGTACCCTTACCAAAAGGACCCCTCACAGTAATACACTTGCAAGCTCACAATATTCACTTATTCTTACAAAGTTTGACAGAAAAACAACATAATGTAACAATGCCAAGTGAGTAAGACTACTTACCTAGTTATAGGCATGTCCCATGAGAGTCCTAAACAAGGTTAAATGACAACACAGAAGATTCCATCCAGGCCCAAGATCCCACACGATCTGCAGTGTCGGCATGCTTTTGACAAAAAACAACATAATGTAACAATGCCAAGTGAGTAAGACTACTTACCTAGTTATAGGCATGTCCCATGAGAGTCCTAAACAAGGTTAAATGACAACACAGAAGATTCCATCCAGGCCCAAGATCCCACACGATCTGCAGTGTCGGCATGCTTTTGAGATTGGATAATACCAATGCCAAGATTAAGCCAACGCAAGTGAAAGGTACACAAACAGCAGATTAGGAGTGAAGGAACAAGGCAAGCCATGTACGCTAGTGCAGATCACTAGCGTCAGATACGAGAAGATCATCATATTACACCCAAAAAGAAACATAAACCAAGCAAGGTTTACATATAACTATATATAACCAAATTTTCCCATCATATTACGCCCAAAAAAAAGGCCATAATAATTTTCCCATCATATTTTTTAAACCATAGAAAACAAGAAAAAAGGGGGGGGGGGGGGGGGGGGGGGTTAGAAGTAATCCAAGAGGTGTGGTTATTTTACGTAGGGTAGTCAAGCAAGAAGTTAATACCCTATACTCCAGTTATATTGAAAGAGTTTGCTAAGTTACAAACAAGCTCTCAATATTCGAGGCTAAAGAGTACGTATGGGTCCATTGAAGGTTCCACAAAGTAAAATGATTACTGCTGCAGAGTTGTGAAGTAAACTTATCAGATAATACGTATGTTTACATCTATCATAATATCCTTGAGAGGCTATACAAGAAGACGCCAAAATCAAGCTTAGGTAAAGGGTTTTAGGATGGTACCTAGCTAGTTTTTAGCAGTGTAGTTTATTTTGGAGAGCCACTCAAATATTCTGGCAAAGAGTCTTATCAGAAGTGAGAAAAAAAAATAGCATTGTATATTCTAAATTGCAGTCATAGGTAGAGGTATTTAATGTAGATAGATGAACAAGAGCAGCATTACTTTCCAAAGTGTATAATAGAGCAGGTTTCATCCACTAGCTTTTTTTTAACATTGTCATATTCTCCCTCATTAATGGATATTTGTCAAGA